>NW_027515347.1:300000-600000 GCF_048772815.1 Callospermophilus lateralis | reverse complement strand
CTAGTGAGAATTACTCTTCAATTATTTTATGCCAGCTATATCCTCTAATTAGATGTTACTACTAAATAATATGGAACAAGTCTCATTTTATCTCCCCCTAGAAATGAATCACATAATAGGAAAAACTGCAATTAGATACACTGAAATATACATTAGTGAGTGATTTTTTTCAGCTGTAAACTTTAAGAATTTATGGTCAAAACTTGTTAATTATTTTACAATACAGTCAAAACTGCTTTCCACAAACATGACTCTTTGCTTTGTTATTAAATATAGTAGGCAATGCTACATTCTATTTTTTCACTTTATTATGGAAGATAAGCAATTGGCTTACTTTTCACACCCCATCCATGGGTTGTTAATAGTTTCATGCTTTAAGCATTTCATTGAAATTTTATTATATATGTAAAAATAACAGTGATATTTGCTAAATATGAGTCCCAATACAATGCAGTTAGGAAAGTTGTAAGAGACCTCAGAAATTTGGAGATGCTTGAAATCAGGAAAAATGCATTATATTAACATATTTAATTGGCAGAAGGAACTATAAACAAGTTTATTTTGAGGCTAAAATATACAAATACTCTTGTTTAATTGTCTCAGGGTTAGCATGAGTTTTAACATAGCAATAGAAAGCATGTGCAAAGATATCTTACATTTAAATTCTGGCAATCTCACTGAACATACAGATAGAAGTTGAAACTAAGACCTTATTGAAGCACCTGTCTTCCACATTTCTCTTTACTCTCAACTACCTTATATGTCTGTAAGGAATAGCTTTCCTAAAAATATCATGATCATTTCACAGAATCTACTTAAAAACTTTGTACGTTTGTTCATTTTTAGATAAACATTTATATCAACTAATATTTTTGAACTTATTTTTAATCTAATCTAAAGCTTATGTTTCAAAAAAGCATGCAGGCTGCACTAATGCATGAACATTCCTTCCATTCTGCTCCATTTGGCTCAAAGTCTTCTACAAATCTAAATTTATTTTCTTTCTATCCTGACCATTTTTGTTTTTATAATTTTTAGAACTTGAGAAAACTCTCTTCCTATAAAGTCTTCTGTAGTTTCTCCTTGTGAAAATCTTTGAAAAATGGTCGTTTCAATCATTAAGTTTACAATTTAAATTGTATGTTTTATGTTGTCATTTTAATTCAAGAAATATAGACTATCTTGCAATGTGGTAAGTATGGTAGCACCTTTGTACTCAAAGTATGATGCGAGGAACCAGAATCATCGTTGAAGTGCAAAACCTTAGAAGTCTGTCCAGAATTATTGAGAGTATTTACATGTAGCTGAGTGCAATGGCACACACTTGTAATCCCTGCTGCTCAGAAGACTGAGGCAGGAGGATCCTAAGTTCAAGACCAGCCTCAAAAAGTTAGTGAGACTGTCTCAAAAAAAAAAAAAGAGGCAGGGGAGAAATAGATGGTAGGGATGTAGCTCAGTGTTATGTTATCTACTTAACATACTGGGTTAAATCCCCAGTATGTTAAGTAGATAAATAAGTAAGTTATGTTTACATATACAGAAACATTACATGATAGCCTCCAAAATCTGTGTAATTTTCATGTTTTTATGTATCAGTTAAAATAAATTTAATGAAAATAAAACAGAATAAAATCATGGAAACCAGATTGTAGTTGGAGAGAGCTTGCTTTGTAGGATGCACACATCAGCTCATCATAATACTTGGCCCCACATAGTTCAACAACTTGTAGCACAATATTAATAATCAAACAGGTGAAAAGGATCATGAGACAAGTGTAAAGTAAGCTTCAGTGTGAGGGGGGTGCTGGGGAAGAAGATCACAACCAAGTATGATTATAACTATTAATGTCATCAAATTCCATTAATAATAATGAACATTTATTTGCTAATTCTAATAAATATACTTGTTCCAGAGCTAGTCATTTAACATGCCTGATCATCTCCACAATGACCAGGGTGGTAGTTACTATTATTCTTATTTAACAGATGAGTAACTTTAAAAAGAAAAATCTAAATTCGAGGGTCCAGCTCAGAGTTTAAATGTCTATTTTCTCCATTGTTACAACTTTTTCCAAATTCCCTTGCCTAAGTGTATCATTTTTGTTATTACATGTATGTTATCTTTCCTATTCAGGATGCAGTGTTTCTTCCAAACTTGTTTGCAGTCTTTTAAATCTTCAAGATGACTTTATACTCATTTGATTCTCCTACAGAATTGATTGGAGGCAGTAAATAAATTTTTCAATAATATACAAAAATTAACAATTCCCCAAAGGAGAGTTTTTAAAGTTTTATTTAGTCATATAGGGCACATAGTGGTTTGTTTTAGCTATAAATGTCTAAATGTAAAGCAAAAGGGTTAAGGTCTATACATGTGAGTGTATGAACCAGTTGTGTGTGCATATGTGTGTGAATGTATGTGTAAATGTGTAAGGAAAATTATTAATTTAAAGCATGAGAGAATATGATAATGACATTAGCTCAAAGGTATCATGATTCTGCTATAGTCCCTAAATACACTGGTGATTTGGGGTATGTTTTATGTATTTTTATTTGCTTATTTACTTACCAAGAGAAATTATGTGAATTTATACTTAAAACTTTTACATTATAAATTAATTTAATTACATAATAATCCTCTTTTTAAACAAGGCCTCAGGCCATATTTTTTAATTTATTTTTTAATTTTTTAGTTGTTGATGGACCTTTATTTTATTTATTTGTATGTGGTACTGAGAATCGAACCCAGTGCCTCATGCATGCTAGGCAAGTACACTACCACTGAGCCACAACTCCAGCCCTTACATAATAATCCTACAGTAAATAATCCTGGGGTAAAACTTCAATTCACCACTTTCTTAGGAAACCTGGATTATCTATTTTGAAGAAGTATCAGGCTCCCTCTTTAAAAAGACTTCTATGAAAGTAAATATATTAGTTTTTATGCATCTCTGAACTTTGAAGTAGATATCTTAATAATTAAATCATACTCATATGACGCCTAAAGGTCAGTTTTCCAATGACAGATAAGAGCCATATGCTGAACTGGACAACCTACCAGGCACGGTCCTTAAGCCACATTACTTGTTGTTTAATTAATCAGAAGGGGGGAGATGCTGGGAGCCATCAGCCAAGTAGGTATGACAAATTCCTTGCTAGCTTACTCCCATGCTGTCTAGTGGAAGGACTTCTGAAAGGTGACCTTGCTCAAGGACCAGGGCAGGATCCGTGTTTAGGGTGTTCCCCCTTTAGAATAGGGCAGTTTAGCATAATAGGAGATTAGGGTGTTCCCCCTTTAGAATAGGGCAGTTTAGCATAATAGGAGATTAGGGTGTTCCCCCTTTAGAATAGGGCGTATCCTGCTGCTGAGTTCCTCTTGAGTGCTTAGGGTCAGACAGTATATTTTGGGAGACAGAAGCCCATGCGGAGTGGATTTGGGCAGAGAACGTGGATTCCCCCAGAGCGTGTTTGTAGACGGCTGGTGTGAGTTCGGGAATAAAGAATTGCTGTTTGAATCTACAAGCTGTGTGGAGACTCGTGATTTGTGCCCAGCCAGAGACTGCGGCATCTGGTGGCTCGTACGTGGAACGTCTGAAACTTGGAGGTAAGTGAAATTGCTCGCCCCTGAGGGAAGGCGAGAGAATGGGTGACCATTTCAGAAAACAATGTGTTCTTCTTTTGATTTATTTTGTTTTTCTTTCAAGCTGCCTATCCCTAGAAATTTCTCAGGCAAACTGGAAAAAATGGTTGACTAAAGGTTTGAAGTTTGTCGGCCCTGAGGAAGAGAAAATTGATACAACGATTTTTTATTCTGTTTTTGCTTCATTCAGTTTCGGTTTTGTTTTGTGTTATCTTATTGGGTTGCGTTATCTTTATAGTAGATTAAAACAAACTGAAAAGATGTTAAGTAAATTGTTAGAGGTTCAGAACATGGTGAAAGACATTTTAGATCAAGCAAAAGAGAAGGTCTCTCGAGCTAGTCAGACAGAGGAAGAAAATTTAAAGGAAAAGGGGTTGTTAGGAAAAAGGCCACAACAGGAGGCTGTTACTAACTCCATTTTATCACAAGAGGGTTAAATTCAACCAACAGCCCCACCGATAGAGACAGCTGAGTGGCCCTCAAACCCCGTAGTTGATAAATGGAATCCTGAGACAGGACCTCAAAGATTAGTATGCCCTGTACTTGAACAGGTAGGAGGGCAGCAAATTCACCGTGCTTTAGATTTTAAAACAGTGAAGCAGTTAAAGGAGGCTGTAATAACCTATGGTCCCCAAGCTCCCTTCACGGTGAGCATGGTCGAGTCCATTACTAACTTGGACATGACGCCAGCAGATTGGGCTAGCATGTGTAAATCTGTGCTAAATGGAGGACAATATTTGTTATGGAAGGTTGCCAATGAGGAATTTTGTGCAGAGACAGCTAGGCGAAATGCAGCAGCCAGTTACCCTCAAAGAAATCTAGAAATGCTACTAGGGAAAGGACCTTATGAGGGTCAACGGCAGCAAATTGAATATGATCCTGCTATATATGCACAAATTGCTGCAGACGCAGTTAGGGCATGGAAGACTTTACAAGGACATGGAGATTTACAAGGTCAGCTATCTAAGGTAATACAGAGAGCTAATGAACCTTACGCTGACTTTGTAGATAGGCTAATTCAAACGGCTGCCAAAATATTTGGGGATACGGAACAAGCAATGCCATTAATAAAACAACTGGCTTATGGCCAAGCAAATCGTTGCTGCAGAGAGGTTATTAGACCATGGAGACATGAAGATTTAAACACATATATTAAATTATGTAGAGATATTAATGAACAAGGGCAAGTCTTGGCAGCTGCAGTACAACAGGCTTTAGATGCCAGGCCAAAAACATGCTATGATTGTGAACAAACAGGATATTTTAAAAGGAGTTGCCCCATAGGAGGAGGATTTAACAAAACTAGGTATCAAAGAAATAGAATACAGGGTATTTGCCCAAGATGCCGTAGAGGGAGACATTGGGCTAATGAATGCCGTTCTCAAACTACCATAGAGGGTACTCCCTTATCAAAAAACGGACAAGGACCAGGTATTTACCCACAATATCGTGGAGAAAGGCATCAGGCTCCATTGCCAAAAAACGGACAGCCGGGCCCAATGCTCCGGGGCCCACAACCACAAATATACGGGGCAGTGGAGGAACCCAGCAACACCATCAGAGTAGTGCCCAGGACACATTGTCCATTAGATCCCTCATCAGACAAACCAGAGGGAGCACAGGGTTGGACATCTGCGCCTCTGCCAGAGCAGTACTAACTCCAGAGATGGGAGTTCAAATCATTCCCACAGGAATAAAAGGACCTCTTCCTCAAGGGACAGTAGGCTTATTATTGGGACATAGTTCATCTACATTAAAAGGACTTATGATAAGTCCTGGGGTAATTGATCCCGATTATGTAGGTGAAATAAAAATTATAGCTAGTTCTCCAAGAGGTATATCAGTAATTTCACCTGGAGATAGAATAGCACAGTTGTTAATAATACCCAGCCTACATAATAAATTTCCTAGTCATAGTATAAAAAGAGGTTCCAGGGGATTAGGCTCCACAGGTGTAGATTGGGCTATGTTGTCTTTAAATTTAGATTCTCGCCCAATGTTAAAACTAAATATTCAAGGACACGACTTTAATGGGCTACTGGACACAGGTGCAGACCTTAGCATCATATCTAGTAAGGAATGGCCAAAACATTGGCCATTACAACAAGCCACTCAAACGCTTCGAGGCCTAGGAGTGGCTACTAATCCCCATAGAAGTCCAATGATATTAGATTGGAAGGATCCTGAAGGATGTGAGGGAACTATACAGCCCTATGTATTGGATCATCTTCCTATAAATTTATGGGGACGAGATGTCCTAGATCAATTAGGTTTGACGTTAACAAATAACATCAATCCTAATGCGCCCACTACTAGGGCTAGACAAGGTTTTAGGAAAGAAAAAAGATTAGGAAAGCGAGGACAAGGTATAGCAGCACCAATTCAAATAGATCAAGGAACAGACAGACATGGGTTGGATTTTCAGAAAGGGCCACTGAGACAATAAAAATTACTTGGAAATCAGAAAGACCAGTGTGGGTTCCTCAGTGGCCCCTGACTAAAGAAAAGATACAAGTAGCCCATGATCTGGTCAAACAACAATTAGCAGAAGGACATATACAACCTTCCATATCTCCCCATAATACTCCCATTTTTGTCATTAAAAAGAAATCTGGTAAATGGAGATTATTGCAAGATTTAAGAGCCATTAATAATGAAATGGTTATTATGGGACCTGCTCAATCAGGGATTCCTCAATTGTCTGCTTTGCCAAAAACCTGGCATGTTTTAGCCATAGATATTAAAGATTGTTTTTTTTCAATTCCAATTCATCCCGAGGATAGTCCACGTTTTGCATTTACTATCCCTGCATTAAATCATGAAGGTCCTGATCAGAGATATGAATGGAAAGTACTCCCTTAAGGGATGGCTAACAGTCCAACTATGTGTCAAATATATGTTAATAAAGCAATCCAGCCACTTAGAAATCAAAATCCTGAACTACAAATATTTCACTATATGGATGATGTATTATTGGCACATAAAGATAAAAACATGTTGCTGGAATGTTATGCCACACTTACAAACTTATTAAAAAATTATAATCTAGAGATAGCAATAGATAAAGTACAATTAAATTTTCCAATTAATTATTTAGGAGTTCTATTATCCTCAACCATGGTCCGTCCACCAAAAATTCAAATACGAGTAGATCAACTCAAGTCACTTAACGACTTTCAAAAGTTATTGGGAGACATAAATTGGATAAGGCCTTATCTAGGTGTACCAACAGGAGAGTTGGGACCTTTATTTGATATTCTAAAAGGTCCATCAGATCCAAATTCACCCCGAATGTTAACGCCTGAAGCAAGAAAGGCACTAAAAATTATTGAAACATATATGGAAAATATACATTTGGATAGAATTGATATAAGTTTGCCTTTATTATTTATTGTACTACCAACAAAAAATATTCCTACAGGAGTATTTTGGCAAGAAGGTCCATTATTGTGGATACATTTATCTTATTCTCCTAACACTATTCTTACTAGGTATCCTGAGGCTATAGGACAATTCATACTCAAAGGAATAAAAGCAGCGAAGGGAGTGTTTGGAATTTCTCCCAATAAAATTATTACTCCATATACTATGGATCAAATTGATGAGTTAGCTAATGAGTTAAATACTTGGGCAATAATCATGTGTAAATCTAATGTTTCATTTGATAATCACTTACCATCTAATCCTTTGTTGTCTTTTTGTTCTAAGCATCCTGTAGTTTTTCCAAAAATGACAAGAAAAACCCCTATCATGAATGCTCCCAATATATTCACTGATGGGTCAAATAATGGTACAGCAGCAGTAGTTACCCCTGATCAAACTTTTACATTTTTAGTACCCAAACAATCAGCTCAAAAGGTAGAGCTTAATGCAGTATTACAAGCCTTTTTAATGTTTAAAGATTCTGTATTTAACTTATTTTCTGATAGTCAGTATGTAGTTAATGCTATAGTATCTCTTGAAGATGCTGGTAGGATTTCCCCTTCTTCTACTGTTTTCTCTTTGTTTTCCACTATACAAAGTCTAATCTGGGACAGAAAAGATCCATTCTTTATAGGACATATTAGAGCACATACAGGATTGCCTGGAGCCCTTAGTTTGGGCAATGATTTAGCAGATAAAACTACACATGACATACATATTTTCTCTACACTAGAAGAAGCTACGAATTTTCATAAAAAATTCCATGTTAATGCTAATACTTTACAAAAGCGTTTTAAAATAACTAAGGAACAAGCCAGACATATAATAAAACAATGTCAAAATTGTGTGACCTTTTTACCACAAGTTAATCTTGGAGTCAATCCTAGAGGACTGATACCTAACCATATTTGGCAGATGGACGTCACACACTTGCCAGAATTTGGAAAATTAAAATATTTACATGTTACAATTGATACTTCTTCCAGATTTTTGATGGGCTCCCTTCATGCCGGAGAAAAAACTAAAGATGTTATAGCTCATTGCTTACAAAATTTTGCCACTGTGGGCATTCCTAAACAGTTAAAAACCGATAACGGTCCTGGCTATACCTCTACCTCTTTTAAACAATTTTGCTCATCATTTGGTATTACTCATATAACAGGAATTCCATACAATCCACAGGGACAAGGCATAGTTGAAAGAGCTCATCAAACTATTAAAACGTACTTACTAAAACAAAAAGAGGGAATTGGAAAGGGGTATATATCCCCCAAAGATAAACTTAAAATAACGCTTTTTACTCTAAACTTTTTAAATTTGGATTCATCAGGACTTAGTGCTGCGGAAAGGCATATGTATCCAAAAAATGTGCATAAGCCTAAAGTTCTTTGGAAAGATATTCTAACAGGACAATGGAAAGGTCCAGACCCAGTGATTGTCTGGAGTCGGGGCTCTGTTTGCGTGTTTCCACAGGGAGAACAGCAGCCGATTTGGATTCCAGAAAGACTAACCAAAACGATTTCTACAGATCGAAAAGAAGATGATTTGACTCAAATCCATAACAGCTGATATCCAGAACTCCAGCTTGGCCATTCTTACATCTGCGACAGTGATTAACCAGGATGCTTTTTTCAATATCTATTTTATTATTGCATTTTTCCCACATCATAATGTTCTATTTTTATTTTTTGAGCTCATACAAACCTAGGTTAATGTTTTTCTGATCAGTTTTATTTTTTGACTATAGAGTTTTTAAACATTGCAATGGAGATTTCACCTAGGTAAAGCTACAAGGCCTTTATTATTATCTTATGTGTTGTACATTTGTTTGCACATTTGTGTTTTGTGTTATATGTCTGTGTGTGCGTATGTCCATATTTCATATATGAGGAGAGCTCATGAGAAAATGGATCCAAATTATTATTTTTTTTTATTCATGTGATTTAAATGGCTTAATTTAAATTAAGTAAACAGCTGTTAAGGATTGTTTTTAAAGGTGGTTAACAGATCTGCTTGTTTACTAATTTAAATCAGGTAAACAGCTGTTAAGGATTGTTTTTTAAGGAGGTTAACAGATCTGTTTGTTTACTTTCACCTTTCCTTTTCATTATATTTAATAATTCTTTTCAGGTTAATGTCTTTTTAGCATCATTGCCAGAATTCCTATCTTCATCCCAATGAATATAACTCAACAAGTATGCTCAATCAAGGAGTCAACTTACTTTGGGAGGAAACGGACTTTGGGAAGAGACGGACAGATTGATAGATTCCTCCCCTTTGAACTGCTTACAGAACTTGCCTGGACTATATAACTACGTTTAGTGCAGCAAATTGTGGTAATGCTGGCATATCTTTGCTGATGGTGTCACCAGTGATCTTTGCTGATGGTGTCACCAATGATGCAATTTTTCCAAAGGAACTGTCAATTGGCTTGGTGTCGTGGCATTTCTGTATCCTCCTCCCTTCTGCTAGTGATGGTCTAAAATTTGGGGGCCAATGGCTATATGCTGGACCGGTAGTCAGTGACGGGTATGATCCAATTGCAGTAGTATCAACCTAAGACAGGAGGCTGACGCCTAAAGGTCAGTTGCCTAAAGGTCAGTTTTCCGATGACGGGTAAGAACCATATGTTGAATTGGACAACCTACCAGGCACGGTCCTTAAGCCACATTAACCTCACTCCCCCACTGGCACCAAGGCCAAATTTGGGGGCCAACAGAGGTGAGGCAAAGAACCTCCCCCCCCCACTGGTGCATAGACCTATCCACAAGTATGGCTGTATGCTGGACCGGTAGTCAGTGACGGGTATGATCCAGTTGCAGTGGTATCAACCTAAGACAGGAGGCTGACGCCTAAAGGTCAGTTTTCCAATGACGGGTAAGAGCCATATGCTGAACTGGACAATCTACCAGGCACGGTCCTTAAGCCACATTACTTGTTGTTTAATTAATCAGAAGGGGGGAGATGCTGGGAGCCATCAGCCAAGTAAGTATGACAAATTCCTTGCTAGCTTACTCCCATGCTGTCTAGTGGAAGGACTTCTGAAAGGTGACCTTGCTCAAGGACCAGGGCAGGATCCGTGTTTAGGGTGTTCCCCCTTTAGAATAGGGCAGTTTAGCATAATAGGAGATTAGGGTGTTCCCCCTTTAGAATAGGGCAGTTTAGCATAATAGGAGATTAGGGTGTTCCCCCTTTAGAATAGGGCGTATCCTGCTGCTGAGTTCCTCTTGAGTGCTTAGGGTCAGACAGTATATTTTGGGAGACAGAAGCCCATGCGGAGTGGATTTGGGCAGAGAACATGGATTCCCCCAGAGCGTGTTTGTAGACGGCCGGTGTGAGTTCGGGAATAAAGAATTGCTGTTTGAATCTACAAGCTGTGTGGAGACTCGTGATTTGTGCCCAGCCAGAGACTGCGGCACTCATAGAAAAATTTAACATATGTTTAGCTCTTTTAAAATGAATTCAGGCATATCAGTTATTGTTTAAAATTCGATATAACTTGTTAATAACAATTTGCTTAAGTAGAGTGAGTTTATTTTGGAATAAGTGTTGTTTTGCTTTTTTTCTTGCATTTGTGCACAACTTATACAATAAATTGTAAGACTTTCCATCATTACTTGGTCAGGTCTGAATAAATTAATGAAAAAGAAAGAGTCTTTGAGAACCAAGGCCATTTTCATTCTCTAAAAAAAAAAAAAAGGATTTTTTCATTTCTTTTCTTTTTTTCTTTGGTATTGTTGAATGACATTTTTCAAAGAAGTTCAAGGGTAGCTGGATTCTTTCAAAGGATGAATAAAAGAGGATGGAACCCCATTCATAGTACTCCTAGACTCTCTGTATTCATCAATCAATGGCAGTTGTAAATAGAGACACTGAAATTTGTTCCTTTAATCTGAAAAGGTTGGCCGAGCATCAGAGGAAAAGACCACCAAGAGACCATCTCATGCAACAGCAAAGGGTTTATTGGGGGTCCAGCATGCTGGGGCTCAGAGCTCACTTAAGAAAAGCAGAGAAAAAAGAGCCCCAAGAGCCACTTGAGCAGAGTTTATATACATTCTTTAGAGAGGGCAGGGGCTTTACATACATCATAGCCTCCTTTAGCAAATCATCATATACTGCGGGAAAATCAAATAACAACTCTAAAACATGATTAGCACATTCATTGGCAGGAACAGGTCATGTGGGGGTGATTGGTCAGCACTAAGATAGGCATACATTTAAACTGATTGGTTGAAGCCCTGAGAAGTGTACGTGCTGAGCTGCACAGCCTCTGGGAAGGGGTGATTTAGTAACTACTTGGTCAGGGGAAGATTTCGACACACATCTAACAGGCAGTTCCAGGAATTGTCTTAACTGCCACAGGAATTTCAGGCTCTGAGTGCAGCTTGAAAACTTTCCAAAACCTGGTCCTTTACATTTTAACTTCAATTTCTTTTATCCTTTCAAATCTAATGTTTTCTTCTTGCACTTGCAATGTTTTCTATTTTCTTCTTTTTAATGCAATCTCAGAAGGTGTTTCTGTTACCAATTTTCTAAAGTTTAAAATTATTTGAGCTTGGAAACAGCAAAATTTACTATTCAATAATATTCTATTTAAAAACTTCTGTTTAAAATGAAATTTCAAAGTTGGAAAAAAAACTTTAATAAAAAGCCCATTTCACTGTCAATATTGTTTAATTTTGCAAACGTTTATCACAGACTTCAAAATGTGTCAACCCAAATTTCGGTGCCCCTGGGATAAATAGTGTAGGCAGGAGCATCATCTTCAGAGTGTTCTGCAAAACTTGGCCATCCCACCGCATAGCCTTTCTTTTGTGCTTCCATTAATTAAAAACCACAGCTAAAGAGAAGATAGTCCATGAGTGATAAGACATCTTCTGAGTACATGAAAAATAACTTTTCTGTTTGTCCGAGTGTGGGTTTGCTCAGGACCTGCACTCTTTTGCATGTTAGGACCGTTATTTGCCTGATGTTATCCAATATTTTTGGATCAAACATTATAACTTACTGTATCAATTCCTCCTCTTCTTATTGGTGGAGAAAATTAGCCTAAATCTGAAAATCACAAGTTTTTCTAAGTTCATGGACAATACATTAATAAAAAAATTGCTTAGAAATTTATACTATTTTGTAATAGGAAATTTCAAGAGAAAAAATGCTTGGTAAGAAGCCTTTGCTCTTCTATGTTAAAAGCACAAATGGTTTTTATCATGTTTCATTTTCTTGGATTTAGTTTTGTTCTTTCACTTACTCAAACTATATTAACTGAAATCTTACTGGGGGCTGGTAACTTGATCAGTGAAAGATAAATGTGGTCCCTGCCCTCACTGTTTATTTTGGACTCCAAATTATATTCTGGGACTGGATATAAAGGATTATAAATGAAAATGACTGAGTCTGTCCATCCTTCTTTCTTTAAATTTGCAGTTAGAATTTTGTCCAGTTTTTATGAGAGAAGGAATGGCAGCATTTAAATGAAAAACTTAAAGTTTTAAACATTCCTGGAGAACATTTACTTTTTAAAAAAATTCTGTGCTTATAAAATTACTCAAGAATGTCACCATTTGAGGGAACAAAAAATTTATGCTATTGGAAGAAAAAATTATTATTACAGAAATTAAAAGGGTAGTCATAATTGCCTGAATATGAACTTTGTGACTTAAGCAACCACTTTAGTATCTTATTTCCAAAACAAATCCTTTTCAGTGTTTTGTCCCACAACAAATACAAACATTGCTTTTATATTTGTTTCACACATTTATAATTAGATGTTCAGTTTACAAAAGATAACAAACTAAGAATAGTCATGACAACAAGGAAAATAAAATGAAGACCTCCTGATTGCTGAGCTAATGCTCTTTAAGGAACCATATCATGTAACTATATTCTGGTTGTTTGGCTTCTGTTGCCATTGTTACAAATTCTATTTTATGCCTGTAAATTCTATCTCCTAAATTTGCATGCACAGAGCACCATTTATTACACCAATGACATGTTTCCTGGTATTCTTGATCTGGCTTGAATAGTTAATTGCTTTATTTCAACTCTTCACATAATATATATGAAGTTACAAATCTTCAAAAACATATATATTCTAAAGCTTATTAAAGATGTTTTGCCTCAAAGAACATCCATATATCCTTAGTCAAAAGACCAAGAATTGCTAAAGTTAAAAGTTTGTTATGTTTTTAATTTCTAGCACATTGACTATTTAATTTTTCATCCAATCAATATTTAAGGCAAGCATCTACATGAGATATAGATTCATGAAAAGTTCCAAACATTCCCTGGAAGACCAATTAAATAAATAATGACTCATAACTTCTGGAATTCTTCTGGCAAATCTTTCTAAAATCTCTAATGTTGAGTTCATAGAATATCAAAAATAAATACTTTGTTTATGTGCTCTTTTAACTAATGTTTCCATCCTAAATATAGTACAATGTTGACAAATACAAATTTAGCTGCATTAAATAAAACTGTATTGGAGAGAGTTGTGTTTGTTCGGTGTAAATTAAATCACTAATGTGGCTAACAGTAAAAATGCACCAGGTAAAAACAATAAATGCTTGCATTTTTCCTTCAAATAATTTTATGTCTTTTCTTTGTGAAACAATACAAGTCTTAAAAAGTAAACTCAATGTTAATTAGATTAATTCTTGAAAAAGTTTAATAAACAAGACATTAACAATGAGGGAGAACAGCTACACTGCATTTCAGAGACTCAATAAGAAACTAACCTTTTTGAAGAGATATTAATTCAAGAAGAAATAGAAGAAAATTAGATTAATGGTCCTTGGAATGGAGAATTTCAAAGGTGTCTCCATCATCTGCAGGTATTTTAGTTTTTTTGTGAACAGTCTTTACTATATATCATTCAAACCAAAAACATTTTATATATAGTTGTGGAATTATGTTTTGTAAGAAAAACCACGTGACATATTTGATTCACGTTCTGATTCTAGTTTCAAGTTAAGAAAGTGGATAAATTGGCTTAAAGCATCTTATTTACAAAAATCTGGAATATTAATTCATTATAATTTTACTGTAAGGCATCATGCTCTGATACAAAGTTTGACTTAGAACTACTTCTGACATCATCTAGAAGAGTGCAACTTCATTTTCCTGCTTTGTGAATAACATGCTCCCAGGGCCATAGTCTAAGAAACTCTGGAATATATGTCATCTATGTGGAACACTCAAAATTTGATGCATCTTGCCTTCTGAACATGACCTTTTGTGTTATCGGTGAATCTAGCATACAATTATTGTGATGGCTTGATAATGTGATCACTTGGTTGATTTAATCTCTTTTTTAAATGAGTGTGATCTCTGTGATCAGTTGTATTGCAAATGTAGCTGATGTGTTTAGATGTTGGGAAATAAAGCAAACAAGGTGAAACTAAGAACAGCAAGTGTGATGAAAATGATAAGGCATAGAAATCTGCAGGATGCTCTGTGTGAGCCATCTTGATCAAGCAAGATATATTTGAACCTAACATACATAAATAGGCGCATAAGCATACTATGCACATACACCTTAAGGCAAGTTGCACAAAATGTTTACCTTTATTTATACCACTAAATGCAAAGCATAGACTCTATTCTTCTATTATTCCACTCCACTGCACTCTACTCCACTCCATTCCATTTGTTCATATTAGTTAAAAATATAATGGGCTTGGCACCGTGGCACAGACCTATAATCCCAGCAGCTCCAGAGGCTGAGACAGGAGAATCTTGAGTTTAAACACAACCTCAGCAACAGCGAGGTGCTAAGCAACTCAGTGAGACCCTGTCTCTAAATAAAATACAAAAATGGGCTGAGGATGTGGCTCAGTGGTCGAGTGACCCTGAATTCAATCTTTGGCAAGTCGTTCCCCCTAAATAAAATCAGTCCCTATGAAATAAGTAGACTTCATTTCACTAATGATTGTACACAAAGTATTTTCACACCATTCGTGTCTTCACAAATGAACTTAGGGTAATGATGTCTGAATCATTCCACAGTCTTTCCTACCCCCATATGCGCTCCCGTTCCCTCCTTCCCTTTTGCCCTATTAAAAGTTCCTCCATTGCTCTCATGCTACCCACCCATCACCATTATGAGTCAGTATCCTATATCAAAGAAAATACTTGGCCTTTGGTTTTTAGGGATTGGCTTACTTCACTTAACATTATATTCTCCAACTCCATTCATTTACCAGAAAATGCCATGATTTTATTCCTTTTTATTGCTTAGTAATATTCCAATGTGCATATATACCAAAATTTCCCTACCCATTCATCTACTGAAGGGCATCTGGGTTGGTTCCACAATTTAGCTATTGTGAATTATGCTTAGATAGTTTGAAGAGCTTGCTAAAGCTATGGAATGATGAGGGGATGATGAGGGGATTCCATTAGATTCTTTAATAGATTCATGAAATCCCTTTGAAGTAATAAAAGCTAAGTGGTATAAAGCTATTTACAGTTAGAACACTATATAATACCTACTTATTATATTATCAACTTTATTTGTATTATCTCATTTAATCTTTACAACAGTATTTTTAGATTGGTCAAATTATACCCCAGCATTATAGTTAAGGGAATTAATGTTCAATGGGAGGAAATAATTTTTTTATTCACCAACATCATAAAAATAAATAAAATCTTAATACAGAAAGCTTGACTCCAAAACTATTTTTAAGCTTGCAAAATCCAGTAAGATAATTTATTTCTTTTCTTTGTTCCAACAAAAAGATTTCTTCATGACCTTCTCTGTGCCATGCTCCATGAACATAAAAGTAACTGACTGCTCTGATAGCATTCATTGTAAAGAGAAGGATAAACAGAAATCAAGGTTGAAGTTCATTCCTAAACTAACAGAAGAGGCAGAAAAACATAATCAGTTACACATTGACTATGAAAATAAGGTAATTCCTTTCTTCAGAATTTTTCTTAAAGAAGAAATCTGTAAGTTTATCAACAGAAGAAAAAACCATGTTGGATTTGATGTCTTCCAACTTTGTACTCTAGGAATCTGACACATTTTTCCTACTGTGAAATTTTTGGTTTGGAGTGGTACACTATCATCGGGTCACCTGGTAGGTCTCTGGCCTCACATACATTCTCTTGAAAGTCAACATTTTAACTCTAGAGTTACTGTTTGTAGTAAGGAGATTAATGATTGCTCTTGGTTGCAGCCTATATGGAAATCTACACAGTCAGCAGCAGTGTTCTGGTTATGGGAAGAGGACTCAGGTGATACAGGGCTGTGATTCATTGCTACTAAACAATTTCAGTAAAGTTCAAGGTCTTTAGGTCTAAGTGTAACTCATGAAACATACCCCTTACCTGTCAGCTTCTCTGACAATATTAATAAAAATTTAGAATGACAGCAAATACAGAACTCTGCACAGAATCACCTGAGGCTGAATTACTTATTATAATAGGCAACAGAACTCAACCTACAAGGTAAAAGCTTACTTTCCTTCTGTAATTTCACACAAATTTTGATAGAAACACCTTTGAAGCAGAATGGTGCCTAACACATTTTTTATTATTATTATTATTATTATTATTATTATTATTATTATTATTATTTGAATACAATGAATGTAGGTAAAGAAACTAAGAGTAACTGATTCAAGTTAGTGTTATCTGCTAAAATGTTTGATATGATATGAAAGTACTTATATTTTAAGATAATTTCAAACTAATTATAAAAGCAAAGTTAATATGGGAAGTTACAACTGATTTCAACTATTCTAAATGTTATTCTTGAGTTTTTTTTACAGTCAGTTAAAAGCCATATGGGAAATTATGTCTACTTGATTTCTAGTCCTTTCATAACCTTTGTCTAATTTTGAGCCCAAATTTATATACCATACTTTGCTTTTTGGAAATTTAGTTACTGCTGAAAATTAATTAATCTTTAGAGAACAAGACTTCTCACCATTCAAAAATTTCCAATAAACTCTGAAAGCAATTCCAAAAGAAGAGCCCTGCAACATGACTACAAAGTATCGGGTGCCTGAGGCAGATTCCCGGAGCCGCCCTATTCCCCCCACCCCCAACAGGGTCCATATACAACTCAATCAATCTAGCACCACAGCAATTAT
Source organism: Callospermophilus lateralis (assembly GCF_048772815.1). Lineage (NCBI taxonomy): Eukaryota > Metazoa > Chordata > Mammalia > Rodentia > Sciuridae > Callospermophilus > Callospermophilus lateralis. Next base: position 582,831 of record NW_027515347.1, on the reverse strand, counting down.
ATACAGCTTAACTCAAATCATCATCTCAAAGGTTCACTGGAGTCACCTTTCAACCATTCCCTCTGGCAATATGCCAGGCATCATTCTGACTGTGGCTGTGGCTCTCAACAGGTTCCAAAAAATTTGTGCTGTTTTAAGTCACTACCTTTGTGCTAATTTGTTACATGGGGATTGAAAAGTGACAGTTACTGGCATTCTTCTTTAAACATGGGGAAAATTGAATCCAATGGGGGAATTCCTCTATGTTAGGTCCCCAGGCCCGGGAAAATCCTATCTGGATTATCTCTGCTCTCTGGGAGCTTCACTGTGTCTTCTTGCTTCTTCATGGAAGGGAACTTGTGTTAGTAGCCCTGTGGCTTGCCCAGCCCCCTCCTGCCAGAGATCTTGATAGTTCTGAGCATCTCCCCCTGTCCTGTGGTCTGTCCCTGTCAGTTCCCACAGGCAGCTCTCCTGCTGATGAGACAGCCCAGTTCCTTGTGAGTCCCTTGGATGCCTCATGAGACAGACCATGTGCTCACATCTTGCTGAGGTCGTTCCTTTTCCATTTTCAGCTTCTTCTGGGGTGGCTGAAGGATAATTCCAAGAAGCTCCCTGGTGGCTCTCTAAAAGGACTGAGAAGACCCACTGGCATAACTTGAACCCCTGGTGTTGAATGCTGGGACCTTTCCATCTTCCTGAGATTGCAGCAAAGGGCTGTACTGCTGTACCCCTTCAGCTCTTTGTGCTAACCTCCAGAGCAGCAATCTATTATTTTTAGCACCTTTTGCCATCTGTAGAGGATTAGGATTTCCCATATCGACAGCTCTTTCCTCAGTTTCTCCCTCTCTATTCCCACCCCCAAATTTTACTATAAACATAAAGAAGAACCAGCTTTCACTTCAACACTTTGCTTAGACATCTCCTCAACCCAACTTGTAAACTCACCATTGACAGGTCCTACCTCCTAAAGGGAGGAAACCATTTTTCTAAGCTTCTGGCCACTGTGGAACAAGAGTCTCCCTTCCTGAAGTTTCAATAACATGAGGTTTTTTTCTTCTGAGCACTTTCTTGCAGTCCTTTTAGGGTCCATAATTATAGCAGTTTTTCAAAGCAATCTAGGCATTTACAATTATTATCATTCTTCTCAAAATTCCAGCAGCTTATTTTACCAGCAGATTCCAAAACACTTTGCACATATTTGAGGTTTTGTTATGGTAACATGGCTGGTACCAGAATTTATATCAGTGTTCTGTTGCTTCCATACCTATGATCACAAACTTAGAAACTTAAAAAAGGACCCACTCGCTACCTCCCAGTTTCTGTGCACCAGACGTCAAGCAGGACTCAATCGAGTTCCCAGCTTAAGGAGTCAAAGCAGGACAAACTGAGGTCCTGCTGGCCTGTTTCCCTCAGGGACATCAGGTCCTCTTCCAGGCCCATTCTTGTGACTGGCGGAATACAGTTCCTTGAAGTTGCAGACTAAGATTCCCGTGTCCTCCTGGGTATTTGGGCAGCAGTCACTCTTGACTCCTTGCAGTCATTCTCCAATCCCTACTTATGGTCCTCTCCATCTTCAAAGGCCAGCAACAGTGTGGCAAAATACAATTGAACAAGATTCTCCCGGACAGTCACCCCCAAGGTGGGGTTTAGTTCTATAATCTTGCTTGAACTGGGACTTTCCTTCATTTACTTTAGTGTGTGATAAGTGAGCTCCTGATATAACCCCCTACAATGGACTTTACCATGACTGTCCCTGCTCCCATCTGAGCATATTTTGATTATGATATTTCTCTCTACAGGTTCCTGTGTGGCATCCAATGGCAGCACCTTGGTTCTCCTGAAGTTCAGGAACTGTGCCAGGGTTTCTTTTATGTAACTTGTGTACATATCCAAAAGTCCTGCTTTTTTCTTATCCATCACAAATTATAGACTGAAGTGCTAGACACTGATGTAATTGGTATTTCTAAATTCTTCTGGAAGCAAATAATGAATGCACATAAAAAATAAAAGTAATAAAATATTCTTCATTGATTTCACTTTAAAGTTAGCCCAATTAAACTAACAGGGATTGTAAAATCAATTCACTACAAAGATTCTATCAAATAAGAAATGAATCTTGAGAAGATTTAACTGATGCCAATTATTAAGTTATAGTAATTATTAAATTATTTTTGCAAAATGCTCATACGCTTTAACATATTTTTAAAGCACATTAATTAAGCAAAAATATATCTGCTTTCTTCTTTGAGGGAAGCTCCTTCTACCCATGATTGCAGAAGATTATAAACTATTTGCTTTTAGCCTCCTCAGATTAAAAGAATGTAATCAGAGACAGAATGACAAATTAATTAAAATAAAAAAGCTTTTTATAAAACTAGAAAAGTACTATCATCTTGTTATGTATTCATTCATATGAGTAATGTCCCATTTGAGGTCAAACAAAATATTTTCCAAAAGTTATAAGTTTCAGTTGAACTACTATATTTCAAGTTTCTCAGCCTTAACTTCTGTAAAAATCATGTTATATTGAATAAAAATGCAATTTTTAATAAATACAGAATCTAACACTGAAAAAGGTACAGATGGACATATGTTTTTATCTTGTGGTTTTCCTGCTTATTCATGTTAAACAGTACGTAGAATTAAATCCATAAAAATGGAAGCTGTTTGAATCAGACCATTCCTGATTCTAAGGTAACACAGAAGATCAGCTTTCTTTAAAATGGACAGAGGACTGGTATATGTGTGCTTTTTGTTTTTCTCTGGTGGGGAATTAATATGAAATATCAAGTTTTCAAAGGTTTCCATTTGTTGTCTTTAAAAAACATAGCTGTAATTTTGTGAACCTTATGCCAATGATTTGCCCCCACCTCTGATGCTGAGCTGTCCTGGTCAAATGCCTTGACTTTTATAAGATGTGACAGGAAGCTATGTGGGGCAATTTCAGAATATAGACCTCACCAGCTTTCACAGCTTTTCACAACCTCCTCCCCCATTGCCCCCCAGCCCTTGAGGAACTCTGGACCCCCAGGAAGAGAAGAAGACCAAGTACCGGATTTTAGGGTCTCTCACCTGCTAGACTACACATGCAGTGACCTCCCCCCACCCCAGGGCAGCTGCATGAGGGGGCCCAATAGGCATCAGAGCAACCAGTTGGACACAGCATGGTGGAGAAGTATAGTTAAGGGTTGTTTTCAGCCACTAAGCTTCAGGTTAAGGGATTCAATGCAGCCACAGAGTCCAAAAATCTAATCCTCCACCAAAAGCTGGTACAAAAAAATGAGTCCTCTTTCAAAAACTCCACTTTATCACAGACTTCTTTACAAACTGCTATATACAAAGAGATTCTGTACCAACATTTTAATGATCTTTTTCTATTCAATGAGTCAAAAGGAGGTAATATTGCATTCATCATTTTCAGAAAAATGCATTAGAGAATAATATTAATAGAAAAGATTATTTTTATAGTATGAAAATTTGTAATTAATTTCTCCTATTCAAAAATTATACTTAGTGTATTTTTGTCTTTAAATAAATTAAAATTTATAGTATCGTTTTATCAGTGTAAGAGCTCGCAGGCTTCAAACCATCTTCAATTTCTCAGGGACAGACAGCCAATTGTGCAGGTAATATTTTCTCCATTGTATTGTTATCTGATTTCTCCTTTTTCTTGAGAATTTTTTTTCTCCTTGGCTTAGATGAGTGAGAAAATCTATTGGGGTAAAATTCACCTAGACCAATGTGAGAAATGGAGCCCTGAGTGGAAAACTAGGCTCTGGCTTTTTTTTTTTTTTAATTAATTGAAGGATCCATTCGGTCCATCTTTCTTTTATTTTATTTTTTAAATTTTTTTAATATTTATTTATTTATTTTTAGTTATTGGTGGACACAACATCTTTGTTTGTATGTGGTGCTGAGGATTGAACCCGGGGCCGCACGCCTTCCAGGTGAGTGTGCTACAGCTTGAGCCACATCTCCAGCCCTAGGCTCTGGCTTGAGACACAAAAGCCTCCTGCCTCAGCGGAGCCAAACCAGAGCGGAGCCAAACCAGAGCGGGGCTGCTGCAGGGGCCCCGCAGCTCTTCTGCTGCTGACTCTGTGGGCCTGGTTCTTCTTTATTCCAGAAGGTTTCATCTTCCATGGAATGCCTTGGCCTTCCTTAGTCAAGTATACAGAGTCTTCAGGTTGGAGCTTTAAAAGCTCTCATGAGGAAGGATTCCCCCTCTGAGAAATGTGTCATTTTATGTTCACCAGGTCTGAACTCAAACAATTATAAACCCGTATCCCCTACTCTAAACGATGATCACCCACAGTGATGATGAAAGAAACAATTACTATTTAATTTAATAGTTAGTATTAAATAAAATGAGGTCCACACAAGAAAAATCAAATTTATGTTACTGGTTCCTAGAGCAATGTCTTATCTTCCACCACTGCAGCTGTGATGCTGGTCTGTAAGTCTGTTACAGTCATTTTTATTTTCTTATTTGTAATATCTGAATAAGGACTGACTTGTTTTACTGATTCCTTAAAGTATATTTACATAAATAGCAGTAGTTCTGGATCTCACTTATTTAATCCCTTCAAATATTAGTAGGGGGAAATTGAAATATGCAATAAATACTACTTCCCCTAGAGAGATTGTTATGGCTCTTGCTATCCCCAGTCTGATAAGGGCATATATTCCTAAATGTGCCCCAACTTAAGTAGGAGGTGGTGCTTCCAATTCAGCTGTCACTTCCAACAACTGTCAGTATTCATTTGAGACAAATGGTTTCCATTTTCAATCAGCGAGCTATCCTAATTGTCATGTGACACTAAAATATTTAGCTTAAATTTACACACACACATTTTCATTAAAATACATTTTTAAAAAAAATTCTTCAGTCATCAAATCACCATCTGTTTTTCTACAAAATTTTGCTTTTATCATTAAGATGTCTTTATTGATTTATTGTTAATTTCTCCTTTTTCTTGAGAATTGTTTTTTCTCCTTGGCTTAGAGGAGTGAGAAAATTTATTGGGGTAAAATTAACCTAGACCAATGTGAGAAATGGAGCCCACATGTGGAAATCTAGGCTCTAGCTTGAGAAACAAAATCATTGTGACAGAAATAGTTTCATTTTAGCACAAAAATTTTATCCTTAAAGTTTAGATTTTTTTCACTTTATTTTATTTGTATATTTTTTATATATATACATACACACACACACACAAACATACATACACATTTATATATATTTTAATGAGGTGCAGAGGATCACATGTGCTAGGCAAGTGCTCTACCACTGAGCTGCATCCCCAACCCCTAAAGTTTAGAATTTTTCAATGAGCAAAACAGAATTACTTGACGAATCTCAAATTAAAGGCAAACATTCTTGTCATAGGCCAAAAGGAAGTAATATTCATTTACCTCTTTGAGATCATTGATTTTCTCAGGTAGAATTTCCCCCCAGTATCTGAAAGTCCAAAAGGAACCTTGCTACCTGTCCTACCGCCTGTCTCACTAGCAGAGCCCTGCCTGACTGTCTGGCACTCCTTCCCCAGGATGCACTTCAGGATGGACAATTTGGGGAATCATATGCATGCACCACAATCCAGTTCCTTGGCCTCCCACTGTCCTTCCCTGGGCAGTCCTCAGCCTGGCTTCCTCTGGCTCTCTGCTTCCCTATTTCTGTTCCACCATGCTGAGCTACATAGAATGGCAGAAGAGAGACAACAGGGTGGTTTTTGATGACTTTGTACACCATATAAACTAGGCCTCCCTAACTTCTTGCTGCCCAAGAGAAACACCCCCTCATGATCAAACCATTGCTTGGGGGCTTTGTTACCCATATTCAACATAACCTCTAACTATGTTCCCAACCTAATGCCCTCTAGTCCTTGAGAAGTGCATCACAATCCATTTGAATAATGTCACCTGACGTTGTGCAGTACTCAGCCTGTGCAGTTATCTGTGGTCACTCTACACTGTCCTCAAACCATGAAGCTCCTAACATTCAAATATGACTTCACCTTAAAGTAAATTCAAAGACATACTCCCTCCTGAAGGATGTACAACATAGCTCCTTTTTTATTACTATTATTTCATGTGTTCTCTTAGACAAAATGATTGCTTCTTTCTTTCTTTCTTTCTTTCATGGTACTGGGGATCTCACTGAGTTTCTTAGAGCCTCACTAAGTTGTTGAGGCTGGCTTTGAACTTACAATCCTCCTGCCTCAAGCCTCCTGAGCCACTGGGATTACAGGTGTGTGCCCTGTCCCTGGCTTCCTTCTTTATTTTAGATTGTAGGTCTCTAAACATAAACTTGATTCCCTCCCTTTCCATTTACTCTAGGCTTTTAATGTACCTAATTTGGTTGGAAATAAATGTTTTATTATTTTTTGAGATTGCAACAATAAATGCAGTGGGACTCTTGTGTGACCATTTCATGAGGCTGGGCATGGAAGTTTACAGTTGTAGTGTCATGGGAACACTAAAAAATTTCAGATGTGGAACATTTTGGATTTCACATTTCTGGATTCAGGATGCTCAGCCTATGTATGGACCGTGAAGCTGTTTATTGTTTCCATCTGACAGTGTTTAAATTACTTACTACTATTTCACAAGCCCCGCCCCAGAGCCTCAAAACACCACTGGCCTTGTCAGCCCCTATATTTCTGGGGTTCCCGGGGGCTCAGCTGGACAATTTTTTCTCTGATCTCTCTTGGGGTTCTTCATAAAGTTGCTGCTCATGGTGGTGGAGGCTGGAAACATCCCAGGACCCACTGCCCCCTGGGATGTGGGCTGGGTGGGCCTCTCCCTGTCCCTGGGATGGCCTTTTGGGGCCACTCTGCACTGCTTCTGAAAGGGGGCGGGGCAGACCTTTGGTTGATGGTAAAGCATTGTAATCAGCTACTTGATAATCATAGCTAGTAAGTCTTCATCTTGCTTAGCTGGTAATTCTGCAAAATGAATCATATTTGGGGGTTCTTTTAATTTTTGAAGGAGAGGCTTTTTTCTTTCACATTTTATAAGTAAAGACTATTTTAAGACATGCTTTCAAAAATAGCACTGAATAAAGCTGGCACCTAATTTTTTTTAAAATTTGAAATTTAAATAAGGTTTGTTTTAAAAGAGTATTTAAGAGAGCAACACAGCTGGCTATCCCTATCAATACACTTATCATGCCAATCAAATCTTTTGCATGGTCTAGGTCTCCCTCAAGACCAATCAACATAACTAAGGGTGCAGAGCAGGCTGAACTGTGTTGTCTGCAGGGCAGGCTGAACAGATGTTGGCTGCAAGATAGCCCAGGCACTCAAACCCCCCTCTATCTGGTCTTTATCACCTGTTTGTGTCAAGTCCTGCTCAAGGCTGAGCACTCAAACCCCTTTGGGCCAACAAGGCAGCTTGCAGACCCAGAGGCCCCATTAGATTTGGGCTCTAAAAACTCCCTCCTGCCAGGCACCTCTCTCTCTTGCTCTCTCTCTCTTGCTCTCTTTCTTGCACGTGCTCTCTCTCTCTCTCGCTCTTGCTCTCTCCCTGTTCATCTCTTCTCTTCTTTCTCTCTCTTTCCTTCTTTCCTTTCTCTTTGTTGCACTGCTGCAATAAAGATCTTTTGGTTGCTCGAGTGTTGTGGTCACTTTTCTTTCAAATGCACGTGTTTGTGTAGATAAGGCCTTATTAATATTAGCATTAAAATCATTTGGGATGAGTTTGATAGACCTTCATTGTCTTAGTTCCAGCGTCTGCCATGTTTAATAGTGTGTGAGAGGACAGAATTTAAATTTGTGGGGAAATATGAAAGATGGCTGGTGATAACTTTTTTCCTGAACCTTTCCAGATTCAAAGTCACTAGAATACTGTACAGGGTGCTATCTGAAAAGAAGTAAGTAAATATGACTTAAAAATGACTTGATATGAGAGGTGGTATATGTGCACCTCCAAGCAGTCCTGGGCCTGGTCATAATCAGAGAAGCTTGGGAGGCCTCTGACGCTGCTGTGATTCTGTGTGTCAGCCTTGCGCCTAGAATGTTGTGGCCTGCTGCTGCCACTTTCCACACACAAGAGCCCCACCGGGCTGCTACTTCTGAGACCCACTGGTACATGTGGAAAATCTCATGAGGTTTGTCTGGAACATGTGAAATAGAGATGGTTTTGCCTACATCGGAGAAGGAAGCAAGTATGCTGATTGCTTTTTTACACTGTGGCCCAGTTGGAAAGCCTGCTGGGAAAGCTCCTTAAAGCACTCTGTTGTGAATAAACCTATGGACCTACTAGTTAAACTGGAGGACTGACACAAAGCCTCTACATTTTCATGCATTTCATTCAAAATCATTGGCACTCTAAAATCAGATTATTCACCTTCAGCAGCTTTAAAGTCTTATAATGACCAAAAAGAAAATCAATGTACTCTATGAAAAGAGCATAAACTTTATTAAAAAACTAATTTTGAAATGTATAATTGTGCTTTGGGATACTTGAACTTGTGGGGAGAATCTTTTGATGGAGCTTCTAATTGGATAAAACTATATTTGGGGCTGGGGATGTGGCTTAGTGGTAGGATGAGTGCTAGTACACAGGAGGCCACATCTTCCATCCCTAGTACCACCACAACAACAACAAACTATATTTTGTACACAAATGTGCTAAAATTGAGATGTCAATCTGTGCAGTCTACAAATTTGCTTAAGATTATCAAAGCAACAAATTTAAAATATATGTTGAGCTTCCTCTTGTAAAAATATATGTTGACGTGTGTAGCTCTAAGTGGATTTTAAAAAGACAATTTCTAGGGAAAGATTTAAGCTGAACATTTGAAGAAACCAGAATTGAGAATACATTAAGCAGTGTTTGCTTGAATGTAGTAGATACCGTCCTACAAACAGAGAAAATTTTTGATTTAAGATTCTATAGAGAAGCAGTAATTGAAGGTGTCAGTAACTTCAAATTTATGCAGTTGTGAAGATAATTTTAGGAAATCTTATAAAGAAAAATAAGGAAAGCCATATGAAAAAAAAGGCATTTTTCAGAAAATGCCAGTACCTACTTTTGGAGAAAATGATGGCTAGGAAACTGATTAAACAATGTGAATAGTAGCAGGACTAAGAACTCTGCTCATGCTATTTTTAGCATGCAGGCAATTAACAAAAAGAAGTATTATAAAATTGTTATTATCAAAACTTTTCTATTGAGGAAAGCAAAAAGCAATAAAAAATGAAATAAACTTTATTTGTATATGAAATAAATTTTATTTATTTTTTTAAAAAATATTTATTTTTTAGGTGTAGATGGACACAACACAATGCCTTTATTTTTATGTGGTGCTGAGGATGGAACCCAGGGCTTCACACATTCGAGGTGAGTGCTCTACTATTGAGCCACAACCCCAGCCCTGAAATAAAATTTATTTAAAGTAAAAAAAAATAAAATTCTAGATGCGCTGAAGATTATTAACTGCTTAGATGTAGCTGATGTTACTATAAATTGTATTCCATGCAGGGTGATAGTTATCATTAGAAAGGCCCACCAAACCAAGTTTCTGGAATTTCCCTGTTAGGTAGAAACTATTTTAATTATCACACTAGCAAGTGGCTTAATGGAAATGAAATGTGATATACATATTTCTCGTTTAAAATTTTCAGTAAACATAAAATGACAACTGTGAAACTAGAGTCAATCAGTGTTGCATGGTAAACTAAGTCATGATCAAAACTGCTCCATTTACCTATGAGATGCCAAAATGCATCCTGCTATCAGGTATAACTAATTAGAAAAAATAATATATTTTTAAAAACTGCTTAAGCAAGCAAAACTACATTGAAATTTCACTTTACTCCAGTTAGAACATCAGCCATTAAGAATAAAAACAATAATAAATGGTGGACAAGAAGTGGAGAAAAAGGAACACTTTTATATTGTTGATGGGCTTGTAAATTAGTACAACCAGTATGGAAAATTAGTATGGAGGTTCCTCAAAAGACTTGGCATGGAACCACCATATGACCCAGCTAAACCACTGGATAGTATTTATCCTTAAGAATTAGTCATACTACAGCTACAGATAAATACCCATTTTATAACTGCTAAATTCACAATTGCCAAATTATGGAACCAGCCAAAGCGTCCATCAGTGAATGAATGGATAAAGAAAATGTGGTATGTATACACAAAGGAGTTTTATTAAGCCAGGAAGAAAAATGAAATTGTGGCATGTATAAGAAAAATGAAATTGTGGCATGTATAAGAAAATGAATAGAACTTGAGAACTTAGGTTAAGTGAAATAAGCCAAACTCAGAAGGTCAAAGGTGGTATGTTTTCTCAGATATGTGAAAGCTAGAGAGGAAAAACGAAAATAAAGGTGTTTTGGGGGGAATCTCATGTAAATCTATAAATTGAGATAAGATATCAGTTGAGGAGAGGGATCAGGGGGAGGGAGCAAGCGATAAAAAAGACAAATACTGGTTAATGCTACTGGCCAAATTGTTACATTGTGTTCATGTATGAATATGTTACAATAAATCCCCCATTATGTACAACTATAATGTGCCAGTAAAACTATTAAAACAAATAAGCTGTTTAAATCAATTTATAGTTTCATAAAATCAACTTTCATCTAATTATGGAAAAACTGAACTTTACTGTCATTTTGGTTGTGTTCTGGAAAAAGAACCACCAAATTAAGTCAAAGCTAAACATTAAGCCTCGTGCCATGAATAAGCAATATGGGAGAGTAAGCACAAGCAGGTCTATTTGGTTTAGTTTCTACTTACATATGCTTGTTGTACTTTGAAATTCCTAAAACCAGGGAGATTGGCTTGGTATTTTGGGAAACATACCAGAAAAGAGGAGAACTTTGCATTTTAGCCAAAACAACCAAAATAATAAATGCACTAGGTTTCCCACTCCGTCGGTTGACACACACCTATTTTCCCAGGAGAAACCCGGGATCTAGACCTCGGGAGGGCGCAGGGCGAGCCAACAGCGGCACGTCCTGAACGCAGCGAGGTGGTGGGCGGCGCTACAGCGGAGCGTCCTGAACCGGCGGGCGGCCCATCCCTCCTGGAGTTCTGGTCTGGGAAAGCATCCCCGCAATTCAGTGGACAGAACTGCGACCAGGCCCGCGCGGGGCTTCCAGCCCAGTGGCTTCGGAGGCGCCCAGCGAGGTAAGGAGGCGACCCGCAGGACAAAGGCAGGCTCACTGCCGAGGGAGGCGGCGACTACCGAGAGCACCACCGCCCTGTCCTCCGGCCCCCGCCCCCCCTAGAAAGGCGCCCCCGAAGGGCGGCAGCGGGTCCCAAGCTGCCTCGCATGCCCACGCCCGGGCACTGGCCGCTAGGGAAGCCGGGAAAGGCCTCAGGGGCGGGGCCTGCGCAGCCCAAGGGACCTGCCCGGGCAAGCGAAGCTAGCAGGGCCACGGGGGCTGGCCGCTCGCGGGCGAGTGAAGAAGGGCCGACGCCGGAGGCGTGGCCTGGTCGGGCGGGTGAGGCCGGTTAGACGGCGAAGGCGGGGCCTGTGCAGCCCAACCAGACCTGCCCGGTAGAGCGAAGCTAGGAGGGTCACGGGGGCGGGGCGCCCGCCAGCGAGTGAAGAAGGGCCAAAGCCAGGGGCATGGCCTGGTCAGGCGGGTGAGGCTGGTCAGGCGGGTGAGGCAGGTCGGACGGCGGAGGCGGGGCCTCGAGGGCGGGCGGGGCCTGGGCCGGCGAAGAAAGGGCGGGGCGGGGCCTGGGCGGAGCTTCAGCGGCGGGGCGGAGCCGGCAGGTCCAGGCTGCCCCAGACAGTCAATGCCCTGATGGCGGCGGTGGTGGCCGCTGGCCTGTAGGAGTGGGGAGCTGCAAGGCCCGGGCTGCTGGGGCAGCTGGAGCTGGCCGTCCCCGGGAGCCAAGAGGCGAATCTGCAGCTGGGAGCGCACCCCAGGCCGGCAGAGGAGGCGGCTGCAGCCGGATCCGGAAGCGCTGCTGGCGGCTGAATCTCCCGCAGTCAGTGCCTGAGGCGGCGGCGGCGGCGGCGGCGGGGCCCGAGGTACCAAGGGGCGGCGGTGGCAGGGCCGCGGTGCCCAGGGGCGGCGGCGGCGGCGGCGGGAGCGAGGCCCTCCCTCGGTCGGCAGCGCGCGGCTGCAACGGGGCTGGCGGAGACCCGCTTCCCCTCTGCGCCATCCCCGCTCCGGCGCGCGCGCCGCGGGCCTGGAGGGTTGGGGGCGCCGCGCTGGACATTGGTCGCGGCCCTCGCGGGGCCTCCGAGGACCCCGCACTCTCCCGCGGACACACCCTAGGGGCGGGGCGGGCGGCGGCGGGCGGGGCGGGGCGGGCGGCGGGCGGCGGCGGGCGTGCGGGGCGGGGGACCATGGTGCGGGGCGCGGCCTCTGCTGGGCGGCCAGCCCTGCGACCCGGGCGCCGGACTCGGACCCATTTGTCTCCAGGCCGAGCTGGACTCGGGCTGCCCTGCCGGCGCCTCTGCCCCGCGCCCGTGCTCCGGAGGAAAGTTTGGATGAAAATATCATTAGATGAATTACATTAAAAAGATTATATATTCTTAACTCAAGTAAATTGTCAAAAACTAAACATTTTAATGTTCAATTCTGAAAATGCCTTGAGGATTTAGCACACTCAGATTTTCTGTGGTATTTGAACAGTTCAATTCTGTTACAAAACATTTTGGTAATATATTTTAATAGCTAATCTTTTTCCAGCACCTTTAATCTTGGTGTCCTAAAATTGGGAATTTTTTTAAATGAAAAAAATTTAATGAAAAATTAAATCTACACCAAGATTTTTATTTCAATGCACTATTTATTATTAAAAACATAGACATCAAACATATATAACAGTAGGGGATTTTAAAGTATGGTCAGAAATTCAATTAAATATTGTAAATTAAGACATTATTTTAGACTGTATACAAGACATTCAGTTTTAAATTAACTTGTCAATACTAGTTTAATTGATCATGTCTTGAGTGACACTCTAAATGATAAGTGATTAAACAAGGCAAGGCCTCTACCTCTGAGATACAGGCAACTCAACAGGATTTAGAAATGAATATGTACACACATATGTACTATGTAAATCAAGAATTGTTATTGCTTAAGAAAAGGAAAATCAGTTCTGTTGGAACACCAAAGGGAAGCAGATAAGTTTAAGCTAGTTGTCTCAGATTTCAATAGACATTCCAAGGAGAAAAGAAAAAGACCATTAAACGGAAATACTAGATATATTCAGAGAATAATATCTAGTCATTGGACTATAAGATGCACAGAGGGCTAGGCATGTAGGTTCCGTTCAGAGTACATAGGACTTAACTTGTATGCTTAGTAATGATGCTATTGAAGACTATTGAAGAACCAAGTTTTGTGATGTGAATTCAAATGCTAAAAAATGGAATTCATTTTTTCTTTCAGAGAGGAGAAATTCACCAAACCCAGATGTTCATTTCACATGGCTTACTTTGATTAAATGACACACTTTTTTTTATTATTATGTATCATGTTTATTTAGATTTATTCCCCTGATTTTGCATTTTGCTTGCTTTCTTCCTGTATCTCTTTTTTTTAAAATTAATTTTTATTGTAGGTTGTTCAGAACATTACATAGTTCTTGATATAACAGTGCGATTTTATCCTTATTTCTTCTATTACTTTTAAGTAATTTTTTTTACAGCAACTTTTGTTCCTGTACTTTAAAATGAATTTTAGAAACATAGAATAGATTTGTTTTGAAAAATTTATACATCTTGTGAAGGAACCATGCTAGTTTTTGTGAGGGGGAGCATGTTCATTGCAATATTTGAAAATACCTGAGTAGGGGAAGCACTATAAACACATACAAATTAAATAAATAATGTTATAAATCTCTGGAGATACAGAAATTTGTAATGAGAAAATTTTAAGTTTAAAATCACATTTCAGTTTTTAAAAATTATTTTTTTGATATTTATTTAAGATAACCAGATGAATAAAGAGGATGAAAATTGTAGATGAGGTTTTTTGTTTTTGTTTTTCCTAACCAGGATTCTCTCTGAAATGCTAACTTGTTACTATATTATTGTACTGTAGTAATAATCAGGACAGACCATGTGGGAACCAAGACCATCTTTCAAGGGATATATCATAGAACAGAACCTATAGTACTTTCTTTCTCCTAAATTAGAGTGAATAATTAGCATAGCAAGATTCATATACGGTAATTGGTTATGGGGATTAGGCTATCTGTGTCATTATGAATGACTTTATACACATAAACCTCAAAATTCTCGACAGAATTAATATTTGATTATTTTTTAATAATGTTGAGTTTTATTTTTTAATCTTTATTCATTTTATTTATTTTATATGTGGTGCTGAGGGTTAAGCCCAGTGCCTCAAATGTGCTTAGACAAGTGCTCTCCTTCAACCCCAGCCCCTTATTTTGTTATTTTTATTCTGGTACACTTACATTTAAACATATTCAGTAGTTTTATAATATAAAATGAAACTAAAACAAAATGGATATAGAATATGAAAAAGAATTAACAAATTTCAAAAATGTCCTTAATGCTATGTAGAATTAAAATCCATACAGGGAAAAACAATCAAATGTCATCATTGAGTAAGTTCAGTTTTGGAAGATAGCATTTCCAATGTATTGTTCTCAATGAAATAAAGAGGCCTGCTTTTTCATTAACTGAGAAGTCATTTCAGTGATTGTGCTTACCTACTTTTAAATGTGGCACAATGATCTATTTTGAAAACTTAATTTCTGGCAGAATGGCCTTTGCTGTAATGTTTATGTTTGACTTTAATGCATTCCTTTAATTTCTGTTGTATTTTTGATTTGCAGATTGCTCTGGGAACAGTCACAAACATGGAAGAAGCAGTGAAGTGGATAAGTTACACTTACCTTTGTGTACGGATGAGAGCAAATCCATTAGTGTATGGCATCAGTTACAAAGCTTATCAGGTAGAAAACTCAAACTCATTTATTAAAAAAAAAACCTCAAGCCTTCTCTTTAGTTTTGTAATCCTTTCATGATGTGAGGATAAATATTTGCTACTGTTGCCTCATCTGAATAGAGTTATGGACCTAGAAGAAAAATAAAGAGCCTTAATCGTTTTTAAAATACACTAAAAAAAATTAAATTGGTTCCTTGTAATTATTTTCCTTTATTTAAATTTCTTTTCCCATTAATAATGTTGATATTTGTATCATTCTATTTTTCAGGTATATTTCTGTTAGATGTTAATATTTCACCATGATTTTTTACTCTGGTACATTGAGTTTTAGAAATCACCGTATATAAGGAAACATATAAACCATTTTTAAAAATACACTTGTTATATACAATCTACTCCTCCTGTCATGTCCCTTCTATTCCCTATAGTGAAATAAAAGACAGCATTAATGCATTATTGTCTTAACAGTTTAAAGTTTGAAGTCAGTTTCATGATTCAATGTGTGTGCATAGACAGAGAATTAGATACATGTGATAGCAGGTCTTCCTATGAGCTTTATAGTTGTGTGGTCCATGTGGCTTACAGATCTTGTCTTTTCTTTAGAACTCTGCTTTATATACTGTAAATGCTTCCTAATTACAGATAAAATTCAGTTGTAATGTAATAAAAACATTATTTCACCATCTTCATATGATATTTACTTCTGTTAAGTCAAAATAATCAAAGAGGTTGAGTCTAATTCAAAATTATAGTTTTTCCTCTATTTACCAATATACGTACACACAAATATTGTATTGATAAATAAATACACATACATATGCATTGAGAGTGTATGTATGTGTGTGTGTATTGGTAAATACATATATATATATATATATATATATATATATATATATATATACACACACACACACACACACACACACACATACATACATTTGTTATCAAAGCAATTGCCAAACTTTTGGGGTTTTTCTTTCATTTTTCCTTTTCTTGTGCAGTAGATTTTGCATGGAAGAGTTGAAACTTAAGACTTAGGGGGGAAACATTAAGAATAGTAGTAGCAACTAGTTCTGAAGCTGGTAATCTGAAATTCTTAGGTTTTCATACTTGGGTCTTCTTTACATAGAATTCCACTACTTTTCTGCTTCTCAGTTAAAATATGTGCTGATCTTCAAATGGATATCTTATTTTATAAGCAATTTATAACTGCATTATAATCTGTGATTTCATACATTTTTATATTTATTAATTTTTAACTGATACTCTATAGGCACACATAAAGGTGGGAATCACTGATGGTTATTCATACATGTGCATAGCATAATTTGGTCAGTTTCTTCACTCGGTTCCTCCCTTTTCCATCCCTTCTCCCTTCCCTCTGTACCCTTTATCTACTTCGCTGATCTCGGTTCTATTTTCATGGGACATTGCCCACCCCCTTTCTCTGTTTTTTTTTAGTTCCTTAGTTATCTCTTGCTTCCACATGAGATAAAACATAAGGCCTTGTCTTTTTGAGTCTGGCTTATTTCACTTAGCATGATGTTCTCCAGTTCCATCCATTTGCCAGCAAATGCCATTTCATTCTTCTTTAAGTCTGAATAAAACTCCATTTTGTACATATACCATATTTTCTCCATTCATTCATATGTTAATGGGTACCTGAACTGGTCACATAATTTGACTATTATGATTTGTGCTGCTGTGACCCAACAATCCCAACAGACCTTGCACTTTTTAAATTATGTGTCTCTAAATGTTCTCATCACAAATATGATCATGGTGAGAATAGTTAAAGGTACAATGAAAATTTTCTGAAGGACTAAAAATAAACAAGTACATGTATTTTCATGGGTTAAATATCCCTTGGAATAAGATAAACACATCAATTGATTTTTAAGTATTAGGTTAATATCAAAAGTTTTTTTGCAGTATAATGAAAACTTTAACATAGTTTTCTGGCATTTAAAAAAGAGGAATTTGGTTTCATTCCAGGATTCATAGTTTTACTGCCTTTACAGTTCTACATCTTAACTTTTTCTTTAACTTATATGTTTTGATTTTGTTGCTCTGTAAATTTGTATCTATAGAATTCTTATAGACAAAAACAAATCAAGTAGTTTGGACCTGATATATATAGTATCACTTATAGCAAATATTTGCTGATAATACTCTTGATGCTATGTTACTTATCTGCAGTTGGTTTCCTTTTGCCTCATTTTTCTGATTTTTAAAACTTTTTAAGCTGCCATAAAGATCTAAGTTAAAATAAATGGAAGAAGTATTAACTCATTAGATTTCTATGAGTTTTACTACTTCTCCAACACCCCATTAAAGGTCATATTTTACATTATTGCTCATAACAAGAGATTAATCTTCAAGACTTAGATATGTATGGTTGTGCACTTGTACAGTATGGTTGTGCATGTATATACATAGCAACAAGAATATTTGTTAGGGGGCTGGGAATGTGGCTCAAGTGGTGGTGCGCTCGCCTGGCGTGTGTGTGGCCCGGGTTCGATTCTCAGTACCACGCACAAACAGGGATGTTGTGTCTGCCGATAATTAAAAAATAAATATTAAAAAATTCTCTCTCTCTCTCTCTCTCTCTCTCTCTCTCTCTCTCTTAAAAAAAGAATATTTGCTAGTATTTTGTATTGAATATCAATTTATACTTAGAAAAAAATTATAATAGTTTTAAAACTATATAAAAGTTCACTGTCAACTTCATTTTATTCTTTGCTTCTATTATTATTATAGACAAAATGGATTTTTCCACCAACAGTTGTGAAAATTACTAAAACAATAGAATTGTATTTTTAAGGGAATAACCGTGCATTTATTTTACCTTTGACAGGGGAAAGCATTCTTGCCATCATATCCCCAAATGACTGATAAAATAGAAGTATGGTTCGGTAATTTAAAGTGCCTATTTAAGTGTGGGAAGGAGAAGATGATGTTTTTTTTTTTTTTTTTCCTTATACCTGATTCCCTGTGTCTATAACCTGAAAGATTATAAGATCATGGAAGAATAATATTGGTATCTAAAGAGACTGTACAGATTGATAGTTTCATTATCCAAAAAGACTATGTGGATTGATAATTTTAATGAATTTTAAAGCTTTCTTTATTTAATCAAATAAAATCTTTTTTAGTTGTTTCTTAAATGTATAGAATGTACTTCAGAATTTATAATTGAAAAATCTCTGATCAGCAGCTTCAATACTGGGTATATACCCAAAGGAAATGAAATCAGTATGTTGAAGAACATCGGTTCTCCTGTGTTCATTGCAGCACTATCCATACAAAGAAATGGAAGCAGCCTAAGTGTTCATCAGCTTATGAATGGATAAAGAAAAATCTAATACCTATACACAAATGGTGCATTATTCAGCTATAAAAAAGACTGATATATTGTCTTTGTAGTAACAGGGATGGAACTGGGTGTTGTTATGTTAAGTGAAATAAGCTAAGTACAAAAGAACAGGTACCACCTGATCACATTCATGTGTAGAATCTCAAAAAGTTGATCTTACAGAGGTTGAAAATAGAATGGTGGTTACCAGGGGCTGGAGAGAGGGATGGGGAGAGACTGATCAATGAGTACTAAGTTTTTATCATAAATGATAAATGTTAGACTGATCAATGAGTACTAAGTTTTTACCATAAATAAATGATAAATGTTTGAAAGATAGTTGTATTTAATCTGTTTTAAATATTGCACAATATATTTTTGTATTGAAAAATCACTTTACACCATTGATACATATAATTTTATGCTTCAAAGTACCAGTTCAAAATTAAGTTTTTAACAGTCTAATTAAAACATCAAGTGTTTATATTTCTTTCCTGTAGATTGACCCAACATTAAGAAGCATCGAGAGCAGTTAGTCATTGAAGTTGGATGAAAACTAGACAAAGCTCAGATGATTCATTTTGAAGAGAGAACTGGTTATTTTTCTTCAACGGATTTGGGTAGAACCGCCAGCCACTATTATATTAAATACAGTACCATTGAGGTAATATTCTGAGAGGAACAAATGCAAAAATGTTTGTTTTTATAGTCAAATACTTTCTAGACTTCAAAATATATTAATAATGCCAAATAACAAAAGCAACTTATGAGCAAATACATTTAGTTTATATGAATTCAGCAATATACTTTTAGTAATGACAAGAAAAAAAAATGACTTTAGATAGCAATGGTGCTCTTCTGCCATCCTGTTTCATGAACATATCCTAAACACTACATACACCTGAAATAGTTGAAGCCTATTGGTGAGTCTTACAGAGTGTATGCCAGAATGATTTTAAGCTGGACTTGATAGCTTAATTATTTCCTTGAATAAAAAGTTGAAAACTTAATTGCATATTAGTAAGAAACACTAAAGAAGAGTTTAAGAAACTACTAAAATTACCAAGTCAGCCTGTTTGTACTAGATGAGTAATTAAGAAACTTTTAAGGCCAATTTTGACCATACAATTATAAGAGGATTTGTTGCTTTTTAACAACGTCCTGTTTAAGATGATGTGATACTTTAATATTTTTACTTTTAAAAAGCATATACATTTCTTTATGTGTTTTCATGTACGTATATCAGTACATGTCAATACAATGATAACCTGTTGGGAGAATGCTTAAATATGAAAGAGATTGAAATAGGTTAAGTTGAATTTTTATACTTTTTTCAATAGATAGTGTTTTGAGCTTTTTCTTAAATTCATTTTTGCCTTTTGTACATAAAGTTGTTTTTAAAATAGGAGAATAGAAATCATCAAAAAGAAAAACTCAGCTTATATGAAATCTCGGGTTTGTAGATTTAATATTTGCTTATACATAAAACAGGTTTCAAAAAAACACCTTTATGTGCTTACTTGGTTTTCCTCATTTTTTCAGAATAACCTATATGTGTATGACACTAGATTTCTGCAAGACCTCTTCACATATTATCTCAGAGCTGTGATTTGGTGGTTCCTCAATCCCAGACCTAGTCCTTCCTCCTTATATCACCTACTCTCATCTCATTGTCTCTATGAGACAGCCTTTCTCATTTGTCCTCTTGCTAGTAGACTGCTTCCAAACTACAGCCTAACACTATCTTTTTTTGCAGTTCTTTTTCAGCAACTCTGGCCCTGTAGTACCTTTGTCTTTTCCATATGGCCTTTAACTGATTTTTCTGTGTATTCTCACTATTCATATTTTGAGACTCTTTGAATTGCATGCTGTCTAGTTATTTCCCTCTGAATTTTATATGATGTATGTGAGCTTATAATTAGTAAATGATGCAGATTTCCATATGCCTATACTGAAGTCAAGACCAGAATGTTATGTTGAACATTTTTAGACATTTAGTATAGATTTCATTAGATGATTTTACTGATCTTTTTTTGGTTCTAATGGCTTTCTTAACTATGTTTAAGAGTGTTTTATAATCTTTCATAAATTTGATAATATCTTTTGATATTCTATTTTAATTAAATGTGACACTTACTTTGGTAGACCTTTAATGAACTCTTCGATGCTCACAAAACAGAAGGTGACATATTTGAGATAGTCTCCAAAGCCGAATAATTTGATCAGATCAAGGTAAGATTACTTGAAATTTTAGTCAGATATGTACAACAAAGACACATTTATTCATTTATGAAAGTTTGAAATTAATTGTTTTTCCTGATACAATATAAAAAAGCCATATGGCATATTGGAGTATCAGCAGTGTTTTCTATTGTACAAGAAAACTCAGTGTTCTTGATAATAATATCACAGCATACCTAACATCATGCTTTGCTTTGTATCCCAAATCAAGAAATTTAAATAGGTTGTGTGTTAATGAATTTATCAAAAATATATTGTATATGCTTTGATTTATTTGCAATATAGTTCACTGAATAAAATGTTAAGAAAATCCATGATTCAAACTAATACAGAAATGAATATTTCTGTACCCATATTATAATTTAATGTTATTAACAGTGAAAACTTTAATACTTTGAAATAGTACTTCACAATTTTAAGCTATGAATGCATTATGCCATATAAAAATATATGACTATAATGAATGCATTTGAAGATAATCAATTTTGCCCTAATCAGTCTGGGCAGAGGTTTTACTCTGGTCAAATAAAAAATGAAACCTCATCAGTTGAAAGATGGTGAGGTCAGATGACTTAATTTTTGTGGCATATCAAATTTTTATGTGTCAATGGCAACTTTAATATTGGTGATGAACAATAAATATAATTGTACCTGCCTCATCATAATTTCATATTATATTTTATAATTTACCTATGGGAAAATTACTGTGTTTTAGCTGTACAAGAGTAAAATATTACATTATACTAAAAGGCAATCTTAAAAACATTCAATATGATTTTTAAATAAATCAAACCAAATATTACTATAAAAATATTGACTCTTCTAGGTCAGAGAAGAAGAAATAGAGGAGTTAGATGCTCTATTAAAAATTTTTTGTGAACTCTCAGCTCCTGGAGGTGTAGAAAATAGTTATGGGAAAATAAACATCTTTCTTCAAGCTTCCACCAGCCGAGGAGAGATGGATAGTTTCTCCCTTATGTCAGATTCTGCATATGTTGCACAGGTAAGAATCTTACTCCCCATTTTCTCTTCTTTGTTTATCTCTAGAGAGCAAGGAATTAATTCTATTATTCTGTGAATACATTACTTTGAGAAATTCTATGAACTACAGTTTCTCCTTAGAATTAAAGATATTGATTTGTACATCTTTTATGTAACCTGTGCTTGTAAATCAGGACTGGGGGTGAAAGTTAGTGGTTTGTTCGGCTTAGTAACAAATCTATCTTATATAAGGCCTAATATATATATTCCAGTATGATAGGTCTCTGATTTTAAATATTGAATACTGAAAGAAAATTGTTCCCTAAACCTACAGCTCATTTAATTTATAACTTTTAAAAACTGTTATTGTAAATAATTCTTCATATATTTAAACCATCATGTGAAATAAAGTAAGTTATTTTCATGAGTCCCCTAGGAAGAAGTGAATTCTGAACAGTATTGGACCATATAAGGAAAAAAGAGAGATTGGCTTATATAAAAAAAATATGATATATGTGTCCAGTGGAATATTATTTGACAATAAAAAGAAGCAAAGTACTGATGCAGTTTAAAACATGGATGAACTATAAAAATAGTATGGTAAGTTTAAAAAGCCAGTCACAGAAGACCATATGTTATATCATTCCATTTAACAAAGTGTTTAGAATAGCCATGTCCATACTTCTAATGAATATAAGTACTCTCTTGGAGGTGATAAAAATGTTCTAAAATTAGATTATGTTCATAGTTGTACAACTTTGTAAATATGTTAAAACCATTGAACAGTATACTTTAAATGAGTGAACTTTGTTTTATAAATTATATATCAAAAAAGTTGTTAGACTAATAGGTGCTGATATGTAAACAGTACTGTTACTTGAGTTATGGTTTTCATAGTAGTAGGATAATTTTTATTCTAGGTCCATGGGACAGTAGGAGAACCCTGATGGATTTGGGTGGGAGATCCTACAAATGATCATATTTATCATTCAGAGTATTTTCTAGCTCTTAAAACAGGTGAATGTAACCTTATTATTTAGCTATCATAAAAAAATATATAAACAATTTTTGTTTTTTACTATCTCTCTGATTTCAGAGTGCCATGAAAGTTTTATTATGTTCTGTTTTCCTGTTTTGTTTCAAAGGAACACAGAGATTCAGTGTGACAATATTGATTATTCAGTCTGATCCTAGTTCAAGAAATTCATTTATAATCTTTACCATGGTTTAAGGCATGGCTTCTAGAGGCGTGGAATATATAAAATACGGAGGGTAAAAATAATTTCCTGCAAAATAATAAATTGCTTAGTGAAAAGATCATTCCTTGTAAAATTATCTGTAAAGGCTCAATTGTTGTTACATCTTTAACTCATGTTTTATTTGTAATTTCTCTTTTTATCAAAGAGAAAGCAAGCTTCCGATTGAAAATCTTGACTAGATACTGATAGTATTTTATAGCAATATTTTGTTTTCATGCATTTATCTTCTTGATAACCATGTAACATATATATTTTAAGAGATTTCAGATATTCCACTTAAGATACTGATCAGATTTAAAGAAAAATATTAAGGAAATAATAATATGGTACTTGAAATTATAGAAATCATGAAATAATTGCATGAATCATGTTTGGAAAATTCTGATAATGAATCAAACTGGTAACATGTCATAATGATAACATATATATATACATAATATAAAGTGAGTATAAATTTTTACCTTCTGTTATATCAAATAATCCTCAGAAGGAAATCACCTACAAGTTACTGTAGTACCTGAATATTTGAGCTATTTAGAAATCCAACATAGTTTATTTTTATTACATCTGGTATAGATACTATTAAGAATTGACTACTAAGAACTTTATTTATTTTAGACTTTATTTCACATTAGGTCATTAGTAAAGAAGCTCAACTACTGGTATTTGCAATCCCTATTTTTGAACCTTTGCCTTCCCAATACTATATCCAAGCAGTTTCTGATAGACGGTTTGGAGCAGAGGCTGTTTGTATTATCAACTTCCAACATCTGATTCTACCAGACAGGCATCAGCCCCATACAGGTAACAAATTGAACATTAATGTGTTGATGTGAATTATTGACTTCCCAAAATTGTTATTTTAATTAATGTTGACAAGTATAAAGTTGTTTTATTCTGAATCAAAGTCCAACTTACTTGAAAAATTGTTTGTAAACTGTATGTTCAAAATTTTCAAAATCAAATATGTATATGTAGATAGTCAAATTGTGGACCTTTAATTTTTGTTTATTTAAGCCCCAAAAGCATTAAAGTAGGCTTAGTCAATTCTGATAACCATAGTAATGATAAGAGTTACTATTTCTTTGTTACTGGACTTTCATCTGTACATATAATCATTATTTCTCCATATAGCCTTCCTTTTTCATTGTAATTGTCATTTATCATTTAATCTGTATTGTCTGTGAAAGTTTTGAGATATCTCTTTTTTCTTACATTTATTCCAATTCACATAAACTTATTTCTAGTACAGGTTATCTTTTATCCAAAATGTTTAAAATCTGAAGTGTTTCAAATTTCACATTTTTTTTTTGATTTTGGAATGTTTGTATATATATAACAAATTATTAAAAGGGATATATAGTAAGAGCATTCAGCAGCATTTTTATTGTTGTAATGTATAAACTCTAGGTTTTCATAAAATGAACAAATGCCTTTCTGTTTTGATTTATTAAAAAAGCAAAATTTCATGAATAAATCTTTGCAGTGATACTTTCAAGTACCCCTGAAATCTATTTCAAAAACATCTCGAAACTAGTATACTAATTTCATTTTTTGAGAATTCATAATTGATGAGTATTGATTTTCAGAGGTCCTTAATTTACTTTACAGACATAAATTAGGAGTCAAATTTTCTTTCCCATGTATATTTCAGAGACACTGTTTGACTTTTCAGAATAAAAATGTTATTCTGACTACTTTAAATAGCATGCTATTTGACAGTCCTTTCAGAAGTGAATGGAGACCTAAATATGACTTTATAATCTTTCATTTTGTCAAATGTACACCTTATTCATATTATTCATTGAGAGATTCTTTATACTACATCTCAATTTCTCTTTGATATCTTGGCATAGCAAAACCAAAATATTTTATCAAAATAGAATGATATTGAGACTGTATAATCTAGTAATCTACTTATTGCAGAAGGTCTTTCTGGTCTTATTTCATCAAATGTGTTTATGTGATATCTAGAATCTCATAAGTTCAAAATATGTGGAAGTGATGATGTTTTAACTTAAAATATATGCTTCCAATATCATTGCTAGGTTTCTTTCTTTCATTAAAGTACTTAATTTCACATATATTAGCATTATATGTTAATGCCAATTTAATAATTTCTTTCTTAAGCAACCAAATACATATCAACCTATTTATATAATTAGCTGATATTGTATAAACATACCATTTAGGTAAAATCACTGTAATAGATCATCTTAATTTAACATTGTCAATAACTGTGCATTTGACATTGTACAATGTTTAATTTTTAGTCTTTTATTTTAAAAAATATGTTTGATTAACATTGCATGCCTTATCATGCAATGTCTTCCTCCTTCCTGGATTTCCAGAGCTATGGAAAATTTAAACAATCATAATCAGACACAGAGAGTATGAAGTTAGCTCTCAGCTATCCTTGTAATAGAGTAGAGCAATGGGTGGGACAAAGATAACTTCTTAAAGTCATCTTTTTATTTTGTTTTGTTTTTTTTTTCCTTTAGGGACAAGGTACCCAGGATTGAACCCAAAGGGCACTTAACCACTGAAGCACATCCCCAGTCTTTTTATTATTATTATTATTTTGAGAGATAGGATATCACTAAGTTGCTGAGTCTGAGGTTTTCATTGTTTTACAAATTATGGCAGATTTATTTTTGTACCATAACATACATATTGTCATGTACTTTTATTCAAGTTATTTCCCTTTTTGGAAGAGAAATATATAGTTGGTTTATAGGGGATTCTTCAATAAAAGTGTTCTGTTATCAGTTATGTTAAATGTAGTGACTGAATAAGATGTGTCACTGGTGTATAAGAACTTATATTAAATATGTTCTTCTCTAGAGATAATTAGGAAATGTTATTCTTTATAATACCGTATTCAGTATTATGCATGTTTTTTCAGTTATTGTATAGAAGTAACTGTTGGATCTTTTCAGAATTACTGGATCTTTAGCCTTTGCCAATTATGGCTTTAGGATGTAAAGCATATGAAGCCCTGTACAACTTCAGCCACTTTAACCCTGTGCAGACACAAATATTTCATACACTGTATCACACAGACTGTAGTGTCCTAGTTGGAGCACACACTAGATCAGGAAAAACTGTTGCAGCTGAATTAGCTATTTTCAGAGTCTTCAACAAGTATCCCTCCTCAAAGGTATGTTGAACATATTGTGTGCTTATTATATTCAATTAGAAAAGATAGTTAATGTCTCTAAACTAGCCAGGTCCAAATATTCTGGCATACCCTGGTGAATAGCTTTGTTATACTCTCAGTGAATTTTCCAGATCAGTACTAGAATAATTTGTTGCAAAAAAAAATTGATATCAACTTTGGAGTCTTCTACGTGAATTTCTCATGTATATAGTGCTCACACATCCTCATATCTATAATTCATGGGTACTTCTTTTATGAGGTAATTAATTCTTAGCTGTACTTGTTAGGTATATAATGATTCATAATAATTCTTTGGATATGAATGAAATGCTAATGCTTTAAAACACTTTGATTATACACAGGAAATATAGACATAATTTATGCTACATTCCTCCAAATATTGATATTATCAATTAATGTCAAATAACACCAGAATCAAATAAGTATTGATTTTTAATTTTTTAAAACATATTTAGTAAATTTTTCCCAATACTATTTTATTTTTAATAGAAATGATTTATATTTGAGGTGTTCAATGTGATACTTAAATATACATATACATTATAAAATAATTGATAGAATGAAGATAGCTAGATATCCATCACTTCAGATAATCACATATTTTTGCAGTGGGAACATTTAATATCTAGTTAGCAAATTTCAAATCTATTAATACGATATTATTAAATACAGACACCCTTCTGTACCTTAGATGTCTAGAACTAGTTCTACATAAATGAAACTTTGTATCCTTTAAGCAATATCTCCTCATATCCCCCACTCTCACCCCTCTTAACTATTATTTTAATCTGCTTCTATGAATTTGACTTTTTATTATTGCACCTGTTAGTGAAATTATTCAGTGTTTTGTTGTTTTCAGCTTATTTCTCTTAACACAAAGTATAGTATTGCAAATGGCAAGATTTTCTTCTTTTGTAAAGCTGAAAGATCTCCCATTGTGTTTCAGTTTCTTTTTTCATCCCTCTTGGGTCACTTAGACTGTTTCTTTATCTTGGCTTTTCTAATCAATGATGTAATAAACACAGAAGTGTACATGTCTTTGAGACATTGATATCATTTCTTTTGGATATGTATTCAAAAGTAGAATTCCTATGATGATGATGATGTTTTCCATGTGTAATTTTTTAAAGCTGTTCATGTGTATTTTCCATAATGGCTTCCCCAACTACATTTCTACCAGCAGTGTGTAGCAGTTTCCTTTTCTCCACATCCTTGCCAATACCTTCATTGTTTTAGTAATATTCATTCTAACAGATGTGGGGTGTTGACTCATTGTGATTTTTTAAAAAAATATTTATTTATTAGCTGTTGTTGGATACAATACCTTTATTTTCTTTATTTATTTTTATGTGATGCTGAGGATCAAACCCAGGGCCTCTCACATGCTTGACCTGTGCTCTACCACTGAGCCACAACCCCAGCCCTCACTGGGATTTTGATCTGCATTCCCCCAATGATTGGTGAAAGTAAGCACCTTTTCATGTCTGTTAGCCATTCTGTATTTCAACAGAATGATATCTATTGGCCTCATTTGTCCCTCCACCTTTTTTTTCTATAATAGAATTTTTAGCCTTTTTGTTCTTGGGCTATATAAGTTCCTTATAGGTTTTGGATATTAACACCTTACTAACATCTGTAAGTATTTTCTCCTATTACATATGTTATTTTTAAAATTCATTGATGGCTTCCTTTTCTGTGTAGAAGGTTTGTAGCTTTGGTGCACCCCTATTTGTTTATTTGCACCATTTTTTCCTGTGTTCTTGGGAACATATTCAAAAACTCATTGCTAAGACCAGTGTCAAGATCTTTTTCCCTGTTTTCCTCTAGGAGTTTTATGGTTTCAGATCTTACATCTAAGTTTTTAATAAATTTCGAGATGATTTTTGCATATGGTTTAAGACAAGGTTCCAGTTTCATTCTGTTAAACGTAGATGTTCAGTTTTCTCAACATCATTTATTGAAACCTATCCTTTTCCTTCTTGGTATTCTTGTTAGATTAGTGACAGGATGTTTGTTTATTTCCAGACTCTATTCTGTTCTGTTAGTCTATGTGTATATGTTGGTGCCAGCACCATACTATCTTAATTATTGAAGCTTTGTACTATAATTTGTAGTCAAGAAGTAGAATGCCCTTAACTGTATTTTTTCTCAAGATTTCTTTGGTTTTTTGGTTCTTCATGGTTCCTTAATAATTTAGATTTTTTCAATCTCTAAGAAAAATGCTATTGGCATGTGTTAGGGATTATATTGAATCTGAAGATTGTTCTGGGTAGTTAGTTTCTTACTTTTTTTCAGTTAAACATTTAATTTTATTTTATATGCTTATAAAACAGCATAATGTGTCTCAGATTGCAATAAAGTCTACATTACTGGAAAGTGGAAGCTGGAAAAGGAGACTGTGATCCAGAATAGGTAGACACTTTTTCATACTTTATGATGGCAAGTTTCACAACTTCACTGGAGCTTTATTCCTTGATGAAATAGATGAACTGTGATTGCACACATTTATTCTGGTTCTCATTGTTGAGGGATTTTTTCTGTTGTTGTCAGTAATCCTTG
This sequence comes from Callospermophilus lateralis, assembly GCF_048772815.1. Lineage (NCBI taxonomy): Eukaryota > Metazoa > Chordata > Mammalia > Rodentia > Sciuridae > Callospermophilus > Callospermophilus lateralis. The sequence goes on along the minus strand of NW_027515347.1, from coordinate 554,367 downwards.
AATAAATGTAGGAACAGGGCAAACTTAATTTAACTAAATAAAACTCCAAAGAAAACATAATGATTTCATTACATGAAATCAATCAGAGGCTTCCAAATTTTTCCACAGTTTGTTAAAGAAAGAAAATCAGGTTTTTGTTCTACCCCCACTACCAATTTATTGTGTGACACAAGGAATGTCACAACTTCTCTGGAACTTTTTCCTAAAAAATTGTATTAAATCATTTCTAAAGTCCCCATCATTTCTGAAATTTTAGAATTCTTTGATTTCAGCTATAACATTATGAAAAAGAAAGGGTTTTTTTCTTTTTTATCATTATTATTTTTTTACATGACAGTAGAGTATACTTTGAAATATTATACATACATAGAATAAGTTGTAACTTGTTACAATTACGATACTGTTACTGTGGTTGTACATGATGTAGTGTTACACTGGTCATTTATTTATATATGAGGATAGGAATGATATTCCATATTCATTCTACTGTCTTTCCTATTGCAGTCACCCCCTCCCTTTGCTTCATTTCCCTTTGTCTAGTCCAGTGAATTTCAAATCCCTTCTGTTTGTTGTGACTTATCATCCACGTATCAGAAAGAGCATTCTGCCTTTGGATTTTTGTGACTGACTTATTTAATTTAGCATGATATTCTTTAGTTCCATTTACTTACAAGCAAATGCCATAATTTCATTCTTCTTTATGACTAAGTAATATTCCATAGTGTGTATATACCACAATTTTTTCATCCATTCATCTCTTCAAGGGCACCTAGGTTGGTATCATAGCTATTTTGAATTGAGCTGCTATAAACATTGAAGTAGCTGTGTCACTGTACTATGCTGATTTTAAGTCCTTTGGATATAAAGAAAGGAGTGGAATAACAGTGCAATACAATCATAATTTTTTGCATTACAATTCTTAATACACATTTATACCATAATTTATTAAATCTCTGTATTTATAGTGTTGACTCTAGCTCAGCAGTTCCTTCGACACAGAATGTACAACCAAGTGTTCTAAGGAATCTCCAGACTGCTTTCTGAGTATTTTCACCAATTTGCTCTCCCACCAACAATGTATAAATGAACCTCTGCCATTCTGACTGGGGTGAGATGGAATTTTAGTGTAGCTTTGATTTGTGTTTCTCTAATTGCTAGAGATGTTGAACATTTTTTCATATATTTTTTGACCATTCATATTTTTTCTTCTGAATAGTGCCTGTTTAGTTCCTTAACTCATTTGTCATTTGGGTTATTTGTTTTTGTTGTTGTTGTTGTTATTTACTTATTTATTTGGTTAAATTTGTTGATTTCTGTATATATCCTGAAGATCAATCTCTGTCTGAGATGCTGGTGGCAAAGATTTTCTTCCATATTGTAGCCTCTCTGTTCACATTCTTGATTGTTTCCTTTGCTGTGAAGAAACTTTTTATTGATTTATTAATTGATTCTTTATTTTATTTCTTGTGCTTTAGGAATCTTATTGAGGAAGTCCTTTCCTAAGCCAACATGGTGGAGCATTGTAATGCATTCTGCTGTCTTATATTAAACAAAATCAAAAGGAAAAGTTAATACTCTAGTTTGAGACATTTTTTAAACAAGTGCTATTTTAGTGAATAATGTATTTTATAAAATTGGAACAGCTAAAATATATGACTGGAATTTTTTAAGATCTGCATTAATCCCACTATTGGGATTTTCTATTTCTGTCATTCCTGAAGTTGCACTATAAAGTTGCAAAAATTTCTTTCACATTTATTACTTTATTTAGTTACATAACTATAGAATCATAGATGTTTGTTTTATCCTATTGGTTAAACTGCCTTGCTCTCATTTTTATTTTGCTTCTCAAATTGTCTCAGATTAAAATTTTCTGTAAAGACTGATTGATAGTTCTAATTTTGTGCCTTTGTTCTCATTTAGATACATGGGTACTCTTAGTCATAGAAAGTATTGGCTCAGCAGTTTTCCAAGATTCAGCCCTCCTAGCGATTGAAAATTATATACTGCATTCATGGGACAGCAACCTGATCCTGTCCTTTATGGATGGGACTTCGTACACCACCTCTATAATTTTCCTCTGCTGTCATTTTACTATGAAACCTTAGGAAGATCACTTAACCCCTGATGTCTGAGTTAAAACAATATCTTACAAGCATGAAGCATTATTAATTGTCATAAAGTAAAACAATAAGTTGGGAACTCAATAAATCTTAGGATTCTCATGGTTAGTAGGTTTTCTATATCCTTACGCTGTCATAGTGACTTAACATTAAAAAATTTTTATTCTCTTTATTTTATAGAGAGCCTTCTGAAATTTGCAAAATAGATCTTTTAAAGTTTATTGGCAGGGTTTTTTTTTTAATCTAAATTTCAAAATAGTACTTTGACATTCTTATTCATATAACAACATCTAATAAATTAAAAATATATTACATTTCACATAGCCAATATTATATTTTTCTGTACTCTCTATAATTATAGAGATGCATAAGATATATGTGTGTGCACATGTATGTACACATATCAGAGTCGGAGAAGAGGAAAGTAAAGGACACAGAAACAGTTTCCCAGCCCTGGGTTTGGTCCCCAGCAGCACCAAAACAACAACAACAACAACAACAACAACAACAACAAAAGATGGGTAAACTCAAAAAAGGCCTTTTAATTGATGATATTTTAAGAGAGGTCTATGTCTCATTGACAAATGCTTCCCATGTATAGTAGATTAAGAAGCACAGAAATATCTGATGATGGCAGGAAGTGGAACTGCTGTGGAGCAGGGCTCAGGTAACCTTTTAGGAATATTTGCCTATGTGTGCACTAAGCATAGGCCCAGTGGATTGGCAGTGTATTGAAGAATGTCAGTTTTAGAATTGCAGAGTCAAATGCAGTTATCAGTGAAAATAGTCCTAAGGTAGTATCAAATTTAACAAAAGAAGTCCTTAGTCAAATCCTTAATCCAATACTTGCAAGAAATGTTTTGATACAGCAAATGACAGGCAATCTTCAGTACTACTCTTAGTAAAATTCTTTGAAATTTTTAAATGTTTATAATTAAACCAAATGAAAACAAAGGTTAGTGTAGCACAACAGGCTTTAGAAAGCTTCTTCAAATCATTCTGCTAAAAATGTAGATTATCAGTCAATAACATGTCTATCATGACATGTTTCAAAGAATATCAATAGTTTGAACATATATTTGGCGGTTTTGTGTCACCTAAGATGTGCTGGAAACTTTTCAATACCTGTAGCATCACTATTAAGATGACTTTGGCACAGTGCTTGGCATATAGTAGATATCAGTTTCAGAATAAAATAAATATTTCAGTTTTTCCTTTCTAGTTTTTTCATAAGAAAAATTTGGAAAGGGTAGATTTATTCTATGTATATAGATTCTCACTTATTTTAAGATTTTCTACCAAATCTGAATTGTCTACCAATAAATGTAGTCTCTGTTATAAATATTTGTGTAGTGTTATCAAATTCATAAAGAGCAGAGTAAACTCTAATCTGGCTGCTCTCCTGGCCAGATTTCCGGAAGCTAAGATCTTGCCATAAAAACCTGATGACGTTTTATTAATGGGTATTTAAAAGCAAATAGTTTTAAGAAATGAGATTACTCTTGAATGATTTACTCTTACAAAGATTCACACAGTGGTGGAGAAAAGTCATCCTGGATAGTCAAAGGTACAGTTTAACTCCAAAGGATAATGACCAGAACACCCCTTAAAAGAAAGCACCATTCCCCACTACGGAAGCAGCACTGAGCTGGTGTACTTAGCATGTCCAAAACTAACACAAATGTGTGTATTTTGCAGTGTTAAACACCTTTAATTACTCTTGTGGATTTACAAGCAATCTCCCTTCAAGGACTATAATATAATTTGGGAGGCTATTTTCTCATGGGTGACTTTACCTGTAAGCTTTTGTATGACAATTCAATGATGGTGTATTGAGGATATGATGCTATTATGAAGGATCATTCTCCCCGAAGCTCCTCTCTGCATCCCCACATAAAAACCCTTTTCCCGGTTGGGGCTGTAGAAATGAGTAATGCTTAACCAATTTGTGTGATCAATTCACTTAAGCAGCTATTGTGAAATGTTAATCACAACTTTAATTTGTACTGTATTAGCATTTTGATTAACTTGTAGGCTTGCTAGCACACTTGAAGTGCTGTTACTCATAGTTACAGCTCGGAAATGACTTTTTTATTAATTAAGTTTGTTAGACAGCAGCTGAGCTTCCTGAATGCTAACCTTCTGGGGGTACAAGTTCAGGAAAAAGTTACTATGAACAACTGTTGCTATTGGAAAAGATTCTTATAAATGTACTTACAGCATTTTAATTATTGACAAAATATTGTATCATTACTTGCAACTGACCTGAACCTTTAAAAGAGTGTGCCTTTCTGTCAAGAAAGCTTTTTTTAGGTCTTCCCAACACTGTAAAACTTTGGGGAGCTCTTGAGGTAAATAAGGCATTTGCTAGCAGATGTCTGACAACTAATGTTTTAACAAGCTGCCTAGGATAAACTTCCATGGTTATGTTATTGTTTTGTAATGAACTTTTAATTTGAGAATAGTTTTAGATTTCCAGGAAAGTGGCAAAAATATAGAGTTCCTGTGTACCTTGAACCTGCTTTTCCTCTAGTGTTAGTAGCTTATATACATTAATAAGCTATTTTTGCTATCAACAAAAGTGCATATTCATTCATAACCCTCTAATTTTTATTTCATATCTTTTCTGTACTCAAGAATTTCATTTAGAATACAACATTACTTAACTGTACTCTTCATGTCTCAGACTCCTCTTATCTTGGCTGTGACAGTTTCTCATACTTTTTTGTTTTTCCATTAATAACCACTTGATTTTTATAAATCAATGCAATTTTCTTCTCATTCTGGACTAACTAAACCTTTATTTTAAATCTGATAACAGTATATTATCTTCATATCATTTAACCTGAATAGAATTAGCAACATCACAAGCCATTTTGACATTCATCATGATATGATTTTCCTGTGCTGTTGCAGTGCCTGTACAATCACTTGTGACAGCAAGATGACTCCAAGAGATACAGGGGGCAGGGGTCCCTGGAGGAGGAGGGAGGATCAAGAGAAGAGGAAAAGAGGGTACAAGTCTATAGAATGTGCCCACTATGTAGAAAAAGCCTGGAACATTATCTGTCCAGCTCCACTCATGCATCCTACAGCCAGAATCTTGACAACACTGAGGGTTAAACTGACAGATTTCTCAAATTGAACTTTAGATTTTAGGAGAAATTTTTAATAATAAATCTTAGAGCCAGATCTATTAATATACCTTTTTATGGTATCATTTTTCTTCTAATGATGTCATTTTTTTCTTTTAATAGCCTAGGTCAGTGATTCAGTTATCTTTCACAGAAGATGACTTAATTTGATCACAGTACTCAATTTTCCTATTCTACCCTTGAATTATTTAACTTCAGAATTCAGGTGTGGCCAAAAGGTAAATGCCTAAAGATCAAATATTCAGATGTAGTTAGAACCAATGGTAGATTCAAATTAATTTTTAAATTTTATGTGTTTAAAACTTATGTTAACATAAGTTTTAAATTCACTCGCAGAGATAATAATTAAATAAACACATAATTTTATCTGCAGTTTATTATTTCAGCTATGTAAACGAAAGAGAATCAGATGTAAGCCATCTCAAATCCTTTTGAAACAAGACAGGGTGCAAGTCAGCAGAAGTAATGGGTTATTGTGCAATGAGCGTAGATCTGAGAGCAATCCTTAACTCCATCCCATTTTTTTTTTAACCAGAGGGATGACATAGTGAGTTTCAGTTTCCCTGTCTGTGGAAAGCATGTAATACTGATGCCTGCCTCATAGTTGGTATTATTAAGGATTAAATGATAGCCATTAGTGAAAGTGTTTTATACTATATATTACTGTACAAATATTTCATTATATTATATATACATACTGTCTACACAGACTGGACTTTATATAATTCACCATTTGAATCTTTTCACAATAATTGCATGAGATTCATAATACTTGCTATAAAATATAAAGATATTGTCAAAGTTAAAGTATTAGCTGTTTAAAGTATAATTGGCAATCTCAGAAGATAAGAAGAAAAATATCAGTAGATTTGAATAAATCTGATATGCAAAAATAGTTCTAGCACTATAAAACTGTGGTTGAATTTAAATGCTAAGACCAAGATTGATGAACTTAGGGAATTCTTGAAATGGATTCAAAATGAATGTTGAGGACATGAAATGTATCCAAGTCAAAAAGCACACCTTGACTTTAGGAGTCTCACACCCAAAACATATTTCCTTCTAGAGATTGTTCATTTTCTAAGTTCTCACTGTGTTCAGCTTTTTCTTCTGGTTTGTTTTTTGCCATTGCTGTTTTGTTTTGCTTTACCCTTGTGTATAATCAAGTACTTCAGAAGCTCTTGCACTTCCCATATGGGGAGGAGTTCTAGCAAGAGTATACTGTCTCTTTTTATTTTTTTGCCTCCTCCTTTCACCTTATCCTTCTTTCTCTCCTCCCTTCTCTTGTTCTCTTGCTGAAATAGAGGCAGATACACACACCATCTTCATTTCACCTTTCTCTCTAAAACTCTTGAGTTGGCTGATTCTTTTACTCCCAACAGTAAGAGTAGACCTCCCTGGGTCTCTCCAACCACTTCCTTCTCAGATTCCTGCTTCTTCCATCTATGTTGTTTTTAATTTTCATTATACATAAGATTTGTTTTCAAGTGTCTCCCAATCTCTAGATCTCTTTCCCCACCTTCCTTAAGCACCAGTTAATAGCCTTCAGCTCTCCATCTTCGGTTCCATCACAGTAGCTTAAACAAATAATCTTATGTATATCATAATGATATACATCCCAAACTCCTTTACTCTTATTGCTGTTATATCCAAACCACTTCAACCCCCACCTTTGTGATATCATCTTCCAAGTCACCTCTTTAGCTGCAGCATTTTTGTCAATCAACTTGACTAAACATTTCTGATACTATGACCTGGGATCTCTTCTCTCTTTCCTGATCCCTCAGTTTATTCCTCAGTCCCATTATAACCTCACTTGCCACCTAAATAGCATCAGTCCCAGAGTTAGCCATTTTAACAATAATGCCAGGATTCCCTAAAAGATCTTATCTCCTTGGGTAACACCTGAATTCTCTGCTTTCACACCCAAATTATTCATTATTGCTGTAAACAACCACAGGGCACTGCTAATTTTTGCTACTACAGAGTCATTGAAACTCACAGCAGCTCTAATTTTGTTTTGTTGTTTTTCACATCTTTCATCCTACCAGTAATTATTCCCAACATTTTTCTTTCTCACAGCATAAGATATCACCTCCAATTTACAGAGATTACTGAAAGCCTCTGGCATCAGTATCATCAGTTTATGGACCTCAGAAACCCTCATCTTCTGAACTCAGGAGGGTTTTTTTCCTCTATACAGCTTATTTTGTATTTAGTATAATCTACCCCCAACCTTAAGAATTTTATAGCCCACCTAAAATGATAAAAAGCAAACTTCATAAAAACAAATAATTACATAGTATGAGTGTGCTGGTATTTAATCACTGAAAGAGTAAAGCTTGGACAGAAGACAAACCTTAAAAAGTACGTAATCAAATTATATTTTTCAGATGAGGAAAATAAATACCAGGAGTTAAGGGATTTGCCCAAGGTTTCATAGTAAAATTAGAGGCACGGAACTCGAAACTGTCATTCTGAGTCTCTTTGAAGTGTACCACACACCACCTTCAAATCAGTGTCAGATATTCATGAATCGTATTATTGTTTACACTTTACACTTTATCCAAAATTTAAAAAGTTGGCCTTCCATTTTCTTCAATTCCATATCTGCAGATTCAATCAGTGGTACATTAAAAATGTAAAGGGAAGAAATTGTATCTGTATTGAATATGTACAGCATATTTTTTCATCATATTTCCTAAACAATTCAGCATAACATCTAATTGCATAATGTTTACATTTTATTTGGTATTGTAAGTAATCTAGAGAGAATTTAAAGCACACAGGAAGACACATACAAATTCTCCACTTTAAGTAAGAGATTGACCATCTATGAATTTTGGTATCTGCCAGGGTCCTACAACCAATCCCTCATATATACCAAGGATGACTGACTATATTCATTTTAAATACAGTGTGTTGTCAGGAAAACTTCTCAAAGTTTCATTGTTACAGCTATACCCATTTCTCATAAAATCTGTAATTCTAGTTTATAACCCCATTTAAATTCTACACACCTTCCATATTACCCACAATGTTGTTAAAGTAAATCATTTGGATTGAATTTGAATCCCACTTACCAGAATTATGCAGGCTTAGACATGTTTCTTTACCTCTTTTAGCCACAATTTTTCCATCTGTGAAATAGGCTTAAATTCAGTATCTTACATAAAACATTTTACAGAATTTTTGGCAAATAGTAGACACTTAACAAATGTCTGTTCTTGGCCTTGAGAATCCTTAGATATCCTCCTCCATTATTCTTTTCTGTCTTTCCAGATCTCCTGGTAACCTCAATTCTACTCTCTCTACTTCTGCCACAGACAGGGTGGCTCATATACCTCTTTGACAGGATTTCAGAGTCCAGAGCTCCAGTCTGTACTTTCTCCACAGCTCATTTTCACCTGAACTTCTTACCAGGCTTCATAGTAGCACCCCAGTTAAAATGTGTTCAAGATCAAACTCATCGCCTCCTTTTCAACCCACCCCTCATCAGCAAATGACAATAGCCCCCACTGTTTCTAGTAATAAGGATAAGGGTTTTCTTTGGTTACATTGTAATTTTATAAATGCATAGAATACTAGAAATCACATTTCCACTCTGCCATGACTGGATATGAGAAATTGTTTTGATTCAGCAATCAATTGAAATTTGTGCCAATGTGGTAGAAGGTCTTATGCAGTGAGCCCCCATGTATTTTCCCCCTGTACTCAGAATTATTCTTTGTCTGATAGATAGTGTGCCAAGGAGAAAGTGGATAAGAGGTGAAAGGGGATTGAGTATCTACCTAATATTAATGTAAAGTTGCTAAAAAATGTCCAGGGTTCTTTCTCAATGTACTGAAGAAGCCTTTTATTGTTAAGCCTTGCATCTCTGTAAAGGACTTCAAGGTAACATGGAAACTAAGCCATATTCTCCACTATAGCCAAACCAGACTCTGGAGAGGAGCATATTAGACCTTATCTGCCAGACAGACTACTATAAAGATAAGGAGATAGAGTCAGTCCTTCTAGGCTCAGTCATATAAATGTACATACTACCAGGATTCCCCAGCTTGTTTACCTAGACCTCCTCCATTTTTACCTCCTATTAGTTAACACACTTCTGAAGAGTAAAATGAACTTGCCCACTGAATTGAGAAGGCCCACACCTTCCAGTTTGACCTAAGTTGCAGGATCGGATTTTGACCTTCTCTCCTGGCTTTCCTATAACTGCACACCTCTTTTGATGGACCTGTACTTTCCATCCCATGCATCTCCTTTGCCCTTCTACTGCCCAGTGTAGAAATCAACAACAAAAAGATCAAAGAAAATTCCTGTTAGAAAGAATGGGTTGATTTAGGATGTCTTCATCTTATCATAGAGGAACTTTAAAATAGGCATTTGTCCATTAGTTTCCACTCTGTAGCATAGTATATTAGGTACTAATATAGTAAGTAGAACATTTCATTTTACCCTCATAGAACACCTAAAAGGAAATATGATACCTTTTTTTGTGGGGGGGATTGTTGTTGGAGAACTCAGGTTTATGATTCTGGCATACCCAGATGAGCTAATGCTCTGAAATTCTGGACCCCAAACTGAGGTTACGTGGAACTTTTGTAGGAAATTTGATATTATTTCTTTTAACCATTACAACATTGGTTAGTTTGAATTACTGAACTGTGTGACCAAGGATCATGCACAGGAATTCTTCAATAAGTAGTACACAGATGCAGAATGAATGCAGTGAAATACCTCCAAGCGACATCACAAGTGACCTTCACCACAGGCAGCAGTTTCTCAAAAACTGTAAGCTTACATTTTTAAGAGGTATATTAAAGAAAACAAACAAACAAAAAAAAAAACAAACAAAAAAAAAACTAGCACTTAAACTACACTCTTACAAGGACCAGTAATTAAGTAACACTCTTACAAAGACCAAAACTGTAAAGTAATGTAATGTAGTGTAAACCAATGTTTCTTCTTCATTTCCCTCTCTGATGCCTGTCTGTATCATATAAGGCATCAACCTTTATAAAGCTGGATATTTAAGGTCTTCCTGTTCAGAAGTCAGGACCATCTTTAGTTTTGTTGCTTTTAGGCATGACGTAACAAACTGGACCAGGCAGTTTAACATGTAAGGAGTGAATCAGGCCTACGAGTGTCATAGCAAGGGGTCTTGCCAGGGGCAAGAGCCAGGCTTCCCGGCCAGGTTCACCTCTTGAATTTTTCAAGTTTCCATTGTCATGACAACTCCAGATCACCTTCACCCATGCTGACCCGTTCCAATTGGATTACAGATTTTTTTTTTATCTCCCAAAGTTTCAGGATCTGTTCTTCGGCAGTTAACAGATAGTTTGGTAAAGAATGTGACATTCTGTCCACTTAGGCCAGGCAGGGCTGCAAGTATCTTGCTTCTTGGAAAAGAAAGCATGTGGAGGTGAAATATGACACCCTTCTATTAGTGAGAAGCTTAGGTTCAGTAGGGTAAAGTGATCTTCCTGAGTTATAAATGGGACAGAATTAGGATACAAATCTCTGTGTGTGTGTGACATCAAAACTTGTGTTTTATCTTCAGTTTTGTACAGTAAATTAGGCAGAATTTATTATAATTCTTATAATTTTTTAACCTATATTCTTTTCTTAGTTTGTTACTGAGGATTGAACCCAGAGGTGCTTAACCACTGAGCCATATCCCCAGCCCTTTTTATTTTTTAAGACAGGGTCTTGCCAAGATGCTTAGGACCTTAATTACATTACTGAGGCTGGCTTTGAATTTAAAATCGTCCTGTCCCAGCCTCCTGAGCCACTGGGATTATAAGCATGTACCATGGGCTTTCCAGTGTTCTTTAGTAGAACAGGTATTTTTTTAGTGTTCTTTGCTAGGGCTGGAGTTATAGAAAATAATTCCAGATTCTTGCTGTCAAAGAACCTATAGTTCAAAGGACAAATGTGTAAACAAAAAATCATGCTATAATAATGATGGCATTCCTCAAAAGCAGCAAAGGCATAGAGAAAGAACTAAATCCATCTGAAAGAATCAGTGAAGGGCTGGGGATGTGGCTCAAGCGGTAGCGCACTCGCCTGGCATGCATGCAGCCCGGGTACTATCCTCAGCACCACAAAGATGTTGTGTCCGCCGAAAACTAAAAATAAATAAATAAATATTAAAAATTCTCTCTCTCTCTCTCTCTCTAAAAAAAAAGAATCAGTGATGTTTCATAATATCAGTAGTGTTTAAGCTAGACCCAGAGAATGAATAGGAATTTCTCAGGTGAACAAAAGGAATGATATTTGTTTTACAAAATAAATAAATAAAAGCAAGGGTAAACGTGAAAAAAATACCAGTAATTTTCTAGTGCTCTATGCAAGGGGATGGCCAGAGAGAAAAGTAAGGACCAGATAAATCAAGGACCAAATAGATAGTGGGGTGTTGACCATCTGTAATGCAGAGAGACATGTTAGTTTTGTTCTCCTGACCAAATGATGGCATTGAAGAAATTTAAGCAGGGGAATGACATGACCAGTTTTACCCCTTTAAAAATTCAATTTGAAAAAATATAAAGTACAAATGAAAGGAAAATTATGAGATTGATAATAAAGGAAATTTATATAACGTTCCAGCAGAGACAAGGAGCGTCAGTATCAAGTAGTGGGGAGGAGACAACAGGAGCACCAGGGCGGGGTGAGCAGAGAGAAAAGGGGAATAGCATTTGGTTCACCACACAAACCTCAAAACCTTTTATCATCCCGGATTCTTGATCTACCCACCTGCCTTTTCTGTAAACTAATAAAAGATAACAGTTTTTCAATTCGTGATATGGCCTTTCATTTACTTCACATGATAAGCACTTATTTTGCTTTTTTTCCTAAATTTTCACATCTGGATCATAAAATGAAAAATTCTGGGGAAGTCTCATAAATTTTATGCAATCTTTCAACTTTATCGTCAAAACTTCAAAGTTAAAAGCATATGGTTCATTCATTCAGCTCTCCTAGTATGTGAATTTTTGGTCTGGAATTTATTTCCAGTCAAGTTGTAATGTAAAATCACACGTAAAATTGCCATACTTACTCCGCATTACAAGTTATGATATTGAATTAGGTATAATTATTAATTTTTCCTTTTCCTTTTCCCTTAGCAAGTCTCAAGAGTTACAACTAGTGAACTACTTTTTTCTGTATGTAGCATATATTTATCATAAGCTGCTTGTTTCGTATACTTCACAGAAAAAGTGCATTTTTCTTCTTTGTAAAGAAAAATATAAATATATCTTCTCTGGATTCATAAATATGTACATTCATATGTGTACACACAGTCATACATGCACATAAAGACATATGTTTATTACACCAACATTCAGGCTTTATGATGTATAACTAGCAGGTTAGCAGGTACTAAAAATCATTTTGACCATCCTTTAACACTAATTAGGGTATGCAAAAACTTTATTCTATTTCCCTGCAATGTATATAAAGAGATCATAGGTTAGTTTAAACAAATTTATTAAAATAGTTTACTTTTTGTAAATTAGAAAACACAGAATTGGAAATTTGCAACTTAGAAGAAGAATGTGTCTCTATCAAAATTCTTAGAAGTACAGGAAATTGATTTTACTAGAATAGGTTAAAATTATTTCAAAATTAATAGATTTTTGTTCAATATTTTTTAAATATTTTGCTGTCAGTGAGATATTTACCATTAAAGTATCATTGTAATGCTTTGCTAGGTACATCCAAAAATAAGAGTGGAGTCTTAAAACTGAACGAAATAACTGCCTAAGATCATAATATTAACTTATGTGTCTTTAAGACAGCATTCTCCAGAATCTAATTTAATTGAAATGGCTTTGCCTGTGTAAACTTCTAAGATTTCACTGTTTAAACTAATAAGTTTTCACTGTTTAGTTTTGCTTTAAGCAAATGCAGCATTTTGTTTGTTCATAAAACATTGGATTAAATGTATAGACTGATATGAATAGCTCTCCATCATTCCACATGTACCACTGGCAATTGCCCCTTTGTGTATTATTGTCATTGTGGATGTGGTGTATTATTCTCATTGAGAACAAGATTCTATTCCTAACTTGCTCTTTGGGGAAAATGAGTGTTTCACAAGAAAACGTTCTCTCTCCTTACCATCATAAATAGTTTTCAAATTTAAAAGACTCTGTGAAGGGCCTGGGGTTGTAGCTTAGTGGTGGAGCACTTACCTAGCATGCATAAAGCACTGGGTTCAATTCTCAGCACTGTGTATAAATAAATAAATAAAATAAAGGTTTATCAACAACTAAAAAGAATTGTTTTAAAAAAGGAGAAATGCAACTACTAGTATTCTTGATATAGTGAATTATTAAGTATTTGTTTTCAAAGTACAATGAGTTTTTACTCTTAAAATTAGCTTAGGGTTTGACTTTTTGTAGGATGTTACAGGAAATTAATTTTGCTCTCCCCATCCAACTGTAGTTTATTCTGTTTTTATTTGGATGAATAGTAATTTAGTGATAAAATGATTGATTTTTTGTTTTTGTTTGTTTTGTTAAAGCTAATGTAAGATTTCCAATGGGAGAGGGTGAATGCCTTGATGTTCTTGTAACATGTGCTCTTTGCCTATTCAGGCAATGCTGGATGTGGCTGCAAAGCAAGGTTGGCTGGTGACTGCCCTGAATACCAGCAACCTCGTTCAGATGTTGATCCAGGGCCAGTGGTTAAAAGATTCTTCTCTTCTTACACTACCAAACATAGAACAGCACCATCTTCACCTTTTCAGGTAATTGTCTTAATTTGCAATGTAATTTTTTAAAGTTTTTTAATGGATTTTTTTGGGGAGGAGTGGGTATTTTTGGGAATCAGACCAAGGGCTTCATGCATGCCAGGCTGTACCATTGAGTTACACCCCCAGATTCCCCAAATTTCCCTTATTAAAATACATATAGACACTGGAATTTCATGTGGTGCCTACAATATTGATTCTTTGGCTTAAAAATGCCCCTTTCCCAGAAGGAGACCTGCCCTCAGTACCAAGATGAACCACAATTCATTTTAACCTTCTCCTACCTAAATTGTGTGTTCTCCCTTTGCAATATTAAATATGTTTCTATTTTAACTGCATTTATTCCTTTACATTATCAGCTTTATTTAAGAAAACATTATTAAGGTGCTTTGTGATCTAAAACCAAGATATATAGGCAGCTTCTGTTATGTAGAAGAGACTGAGGGATCTGAAATCCATTGTCCAAAGTAAACCATGGGGAGCTGGGGTTATGGCTTAGTGGTAGGGCTCGCCTAGCACATGCAAGGCACGGGGTTCAAGCCTCAGAACCACAGAAAAATAAATAAATAAATAAAATAAAGATATGTGACCTATGACAACTAAAAGAAAATGTTTTTAAAAAATAGTAAATTATGGATCGGAAATGTCCAAAACTAGATAGTCAGGTGTAGTGGGAGTTCAAGATATAATCTGTACTGAGTTTATAATAGTATCGAATAATTCAACCCTTAGGTCTCACATACATGGCTACAAATGTTTCAACAAGGAAAAGAACAGTACAGTATACAAGCTAGATTGACAGTGTTTAAATGAAAATATCCTTTCACACCAATGTTTCACAGCAGTTGAGATACCTTGCAGACAGAATGTTATTTCACAGTTATGGAGATAACCAAAATAGTCTGGCTTGCCATCATTCACCCTCTACCTCTTGTCAGCTGCATGAGGATCACAGTTATTTAAACCATCCAAGTACAGATGCCAACAAGAACCTCAGGAACACCTGGGGTCCCCTAAGAAAAATCCCTAATTTGAATCAAGTGTTCTGGGTGACAGGGTGACAGGTATGCTTGAGTCCCTACCATAGGATGTCCCTGGAAACTAACAGACACATTCACAGAGTGAGCCATAGCAGCAACAGGTGGCAGGGAGAGAAGGTAGATATATCTACAACTTGTCAGAAACTCTTCTGGTAAGGTTCTGAAGGTTATGTGAGTTGGATTTCAGCAGTATAGAAAGCACATTAAAGGCACAACCTCACACAGCATCATCTATCAGGGAATCTGCTGGAGGGTGTAGGAGATTTGTTCCAATTTTCTTATCACCCTTAAAAATTCAATATTAATGTAATTTCGACTATATTTTCTTCTTACTATAACTTTTAGGTGGCTTGTGTTCCTGTGATCTGGCACAACTTAAAATTATCTCAAAGATCTCCAAAGTGTACTTTAAATTCTGTGCTCCCCAAACTTAAAATTTAAAATTTTATTCAAGTAATTATAGTTGACACTTGCACACATTCACCAAAATCATGTCAAGGTTTCACATCAGCACTTTTATCTCCATGGAAACATTGTTTCACATTGGTGCTTCCTATAGAAAGACATCCACTGCATATGAACTATTTTACGTATTTACTGAACCTGATACATTATTTACAGTTTACAGATTTCATACAATGATAGTGATACTGCCTTAGGTTGATATAAAGAATGTTAGGCAATATTTAAAACTTAATATAATGGCCTATAAAGAGTTATATCTTAATTTTTAACAATTGTTAATATCATACACACCAATGTTATCAGAAAATCTAACTTGTGCTTTGAAAGAGTTATTTTGTTGGTGTTGATATAAGTTCTAAGGAAATGGAAACCAGTTATAAAGTGCTCACGTGCTAGGTGCCAAACTTCCATTGAGTGCCACTCTGAACTGATTCATGCCTGTGTAGGGAAAGACCATATATTCAGCTCCATGGTTGAGAAGGAGCTACAGGCCACCAAAACAAAGCAGGTAAGGACGCCTTGCTCTGTGAAGTTGTACCAAGAGTTTTCTAACGTAGGGTGTGGGTTTTGAAGTCAGTCCCACCTGTGTTTAAATTCTGTCTTTGCCATTTACTAACCATGGAAACATTATATATATCTTATGACATTCTTATGAAAGTTAAGCAAAATAGTATTATGTAAACTGCTTTATATAGTTCTTGTCATAGAATAATAATTGACGAAATGATAGTAATAGTGATTAATAACATTACTGGCATTATGAGAACTTGTTCAGTATAAGGCTTTCAAGCTTGCTTTGGAAGGCTCCATTTAACCTTTCCATCACCAGATTGCATTACCCAGGAGCCTACTCCATCTCTTCTAGGGAGTTTTGCCCTTTTTATGGTAGGGTATATTTTCATCTAATTCCTTCAATTACTTGTTTATGTTCCACTCTTATTTTAATTACATTATTGTTCCTAGATTCAAAGAGATTCTTTCAAATAAACCCATTATTTGTTCACTATGTAACTTATGAGGAAAGTTAAATCTAAACAATCTTTGGAAGGCCAAAAACCAAATGAACAATGCCAGATACTTGGCTTTCTAGCCTTTTAAGTCTTAAGCAGTTTTACCCTAAATGTGTCAAAAGTGAATGTTCAGGATTTATAACATGATTATATTGATTTGTATGTACAAATATTAAAGAAACTTTTAAAACATGTCTCTTTTTCTTTCCAAGTAAAACTTTTTTTTGAACAAGACTTGTTATAATTAGTTCAGGGAGAATTCACAGGTAAACTTACTTAATTTATTTGCATAAATTTCCATTCTGTTATCTTTAAAACCAAATGCAAATTGGCTCTGTCTGATATGATGATGGTTATTTTGGCTCAAAAGTGCATCAATTTTGCAGAGCAATCTGGTATCGGCTTTGCAGTGAGGCGATCCCAGGTAACATACAAATCCTGAATTATTCCAGAAATTAGTATGTTTAAAGCATCAATTTAAGTGCTAATTGCAGTAGTAATGAGAAAAAGCAGTACGACTATGAGATTTGCATCTCCTACCCCATCAGTATGCCTGAAATGGTTGCTGACTGGCAGAGGATTTGACTGCTAATTAAATAATTGTATGCATGGAAGTGCTCTTGCCTGATTCAATAGATGAAGATTAATCCTCAGATAGATTTGTTTGGCTGGTATTGAAATATCTTAGCAGTTTCTTTTAAAAAGCTCATGTTTTATATACATAAATATACCTATATACCAAATAAATATATTTGTACACATTATAAGTTAAAACATAATAATAAGTCCTACAAAAAGATGTCATATGTAAATATAAGCCAGTTAGACATTTGGAAGCTTTGTAAAGAAAAATCTCAGTGAGTTGCTAATATCAGAAAACATCATATTGGTGACTAATTTAATGGTATGAGTACAAAAACATGAAGTCCTGCTTTGTGTGGTAAATATTACTTTCCTTGTTTCACAAAATTAAATGTTTTGCAGAAATTAAATATTTAAGTGTTCCCTCGACCACTTTTCTGTGTCGGCCAATATTAGAATATTAATTAGTGCAGCTTCTGAACTCAGTGACTTTTGATTCTAGTAGGAGATAGACCATCATTTGTACTTGAAGTACATTTTATAGC
This sequence comes from Callospermophilus lateralis, assembly GCF_048772815.1. Classification (NCBI taxonomy): domain Eukaryota; kingdom Metazoa; phylum Chordata; class Mammalia; order Rodentia; family Sciuridae; genus Callospermophilus; species Callospermophilus lateralis. The sequence goes on along the minus strand of NW_027515347.1, from coordinate 536,689 downwards.
TTGACAATTTCAATTTCAGAAGTCTAGTTGTAGGCATAATTTCAAATTCACAAGACAAGTTACAGGATTGGAGTTGAATTGAAATTTTGCATTGGATCTATTTTTTTATCTTATTTTTTTTAATTCCTAAGTGATAGTTTGGTTCATCAGGGCTACTGCGTTTGATTATATATACCAGCAACACTAAAGTCTTAGCAAACAGAAAATTAAAGCTTATAAGGAAATCCATACCATATATAAAAGAACTAAAAGGAAAACTAAAATTAAACTCGTTGTGTAACTTTAAAAATGACCTTAGAAGATAACAATTGATAAAACAGCTATTAAGAAGTTGTCTTGGGCTGAGGTTGTGGCTCAGCGGTAGAGCATTCACCTAGCTTGTGTGAGGCCCTGGGTTCGATCCTCAGCACCCCATAAAAATAAATAAAGATATTGAGTCCAACTACAATTAAAAAATAAATAAATGTTAAAAAGGAAGTTGTCTTGACCTATAGTTACATTACCACATAATTGTAAATGTTAAAAAAAGGTTACAGTTACCTAGTCCTAAAGTTTATTGTGTTATATACTTTCCGTGGATATAAGCTTCACTCTTTCATTTGTTCATTCAGCATTGTTAAGCATGTACTATTGGAATACTGATTACTCACAAATATCTTTTAATTTAAAAGGCAAGAATAAAGTTGGTAAAATATTTCTACTCTTTTAATATGTGTGATTTTAACTGGTACTTTCAGCATGATAATGCCAAAAAAACCTATTTGTTTCTACAAGGAACCCTAGTCTTACAGGATTCCCTGTGTTATATGACAAGTGTCAGTGGATTATACTGACATCAACAATTGCATCACAAATTTATTTTCAGATTTCCTTTATATCGCTAAGTAATGTTTTCTACCTTAAAAGTCACATAAATGTTAAAATAGATGCTTCTCTTTTAAAAAAATACAATAAAAACTTTTAGTCCCTCTTTTTTTTTTAGTATAGTCAATAACCACTCAATATGAAGAGGCATTTATAAGTTAAAAGTTTAGATAATAACTTTTTGGTTTATAAAAAAAACTTAAAGAAGATTTTAAAAAACACTGTTCTACATATATTCACCTATGTACAAGTACAAGAAAAACTAGGGAAACCTGAATAATCAGTGCATTGTGTCAATGTCAGTATCCTGGTATTGAAAAATGCCACCATTGCATGATACTGGGTAAATGACGCAAAAGATGTCCATTATTTCTTTCAATTGCATTTAATTCAGAATTAATCTCAAAATTAAAAGTTTGATTTTTTCTAAAATTACACTATTTCTTAATTGATTACTCCATGTGACATTTTTTTGTTGTTTTTCCTTTTTTCTTTTTAGGCATGGAATTTTTTATCTCATTTGCCAGTGATAGATGTTGGCATCAGTGTTAAAGGCTCATGGAATGACTTAGCTGAAGGACACAATGAACTCTCTGTCTCAACTCTGACTGCAGACAAACGAGATGACAACAAATAGATCAGATTGCACGCTGATCAGGAGTATGTGCTCCAAGTCAGCTTGCAGAGAGTCCACTTTGTGTTCCACAAGGTATAGTATTTGGTCTCCATTCTCAAATATTTGGCACCAACAACCAGCATATGCCACCACACATATCTTTTCTATTACTAATGTGTCTGTGTCATTCATGAATCCTGCTTTCTCAACTGGCCTTAACCAGCAAGAGTCAGTCTTTGACAGTAGTCAGTCAGTTTTCATGTGCCATTTTTCAACCCCAGAATATCCACCTTACATAATCATATATTGCCTGGAGTACTATTCTCAAAGTGTGGTTTACACACTCAGTCTAGCAGAATTTCCTGGAGTGCCTTTATAGTATAGATTCTTGGCCCCACTACTGAATGACTGAATCAGAATCTCAGGGTCTGAGTGAATCGCAAAACTGAAGCTCTTTTGGGTGCCCCACTTGATCTTTTTTTGTTTTTTTTGTTTTTGTTTGTTTTTTTCTTGTACCTAGGATTGAATCCAGTGGCCTCACACATACTAGGTAATGCTCTACCGTTCCCAGTCCCCCCATGTACACATGATTGTTAAGGACATTAAAGTTTGAGAAGTACCGCACTAGAGGCACTTTGGTATAGGAACCACAACAGGCCAGATGCAGATGAAATTGAAGCTTTCCTTCTTAGCTCTATTGAATTTTAATAAGATGCTAAGCTTTTCTGAGACTCAGTTGCCACATCTAGCTGCTTACTTCATTATAATGCATATGAGAGAGCTTTGTGAATTTCATACAGACCAAAAATGTACAGTAGTTTTATTTTAAATTACTATGCTCTTTTCTGTATCCTCTGACACCAAAATTAATTATTTAGTCCTCTAAGAATATTAGTACACATAGTGCGAGCTGATTGGTTTTTAGTACCATAGTAATTGAAATAAGAAATAATTTGTCCATTTTTTTCTTTTTATCCTAGTGGATTCAGGGTTTTTAATATCTAGAGTAACCCTCTGGGATGAGTAAGCCCCTCTGTTTTCATAGAATAGTCATGTGTATTGTTACAATGTCCTTTCAGTACAGGTCTCACTTCATTTCATTTCTAATACTAAATATCAGCCAATACGAACATGAACTGATAGGCCTCTAGCATTTAAGAGCTTCAATATGAGCATTTCTAGATGACTTACTAAATTCCAGCTTCCAAAAAATAATAATCATAAACTAATCATAGAAATAGTTATAAAAATCATAATAATAAAGATAAAATCATGGAGCAAAGGTAGATTTCTTTTTTTTAACCTTCAAAATCTACTTTAAAATTAGATTTAATCATGTTCAAAAAAATTGTAGATTTTATTCCTAACTGCTATGGAACTATATTACTCTCTGGCTATGTTTTAAAATGCTATAACTGAAGCATCTCCCCTTGGAATACAGAGTGAAATCTCAATAGGAACATGTCATTATTAATATGTTTTAGGCCATAAAGTCATTGTCTTAAAGACACATTACAATAACCTTGTTTTTGTAAAAGTTGGTCCAAGATAAAGACTCCAGATTCTGTCATTACATTAGTACTAGTCTTTTGTTTTTAATTTAAAAAATATATTTTTTAGGTATAGTTGGACACACAATCCAACTTCAAAATATATTATAAAACTATAGTGACCCAAACTATCTGTGGTGCTAGCACAAATATAGACAAAGACTAATAAAACAGGATTTTTCAAACCCAGAAATAAATTCATGCACTTAAAATCAAATTGTTGGCAAAGACACCAAGATCATGCTTTTGGGCAATTACCCTCTTCAGTAAATGCTGTTGAGAAATCTAGATGTCCACACATAGATGTATGAGATTAGATTCCTCTCTCACACCACATTCAAAAATTAACTTGAGATGGATTAAAGGCTTACATATGTAAGATCTGATACTATAAAACTAAAAAGACCATTTTCAGCAAAAGATTATAAATAAGAATGAAGAAAAAACCCAAAGAATGGGAGAAAATATTTGCAAATTCTTTACCCAACAAGATCTTAATATCAGAATATATAAGGAACTCAAAGAAAAAAAAAAGAGAGAGAACTAAATTGAAAAGAACACAAATAAATGGAAATTCATTTTATCTTCATGGATTGGAAAAATTAATATTGTTGAAATGTCCATATAACCCAAAGTGATCTACACGTTTAATCATTTAATGCTGATGATTAGAACTGGGAGGGCAGGATGAAAGAGGATTCCAGTTAAAATAGTATTAGCAAGACTCTGAAATAGCCCAACCTAGAGTGTCTAGCTGGTCTGCATTTTCTTTTTCTTTTTTTTTTTTTTTCACTGAAGCAAAAGTAGAAAATTTATGGAAAATCAAACAGAAAAATAACCTCAAACAAGTAACAAAGCAAAGACTAAAAGAAAATAAGAGGGAAAATACCTAAATTAAGACAAAGCTCCAAACTATTTCAAAATGATGAAATTATATTGGATATGGTATCTAAAAGATGGAGGTGGGGGATGGGATCTGATGTGGGTGTGGCTGTCAACAGAGGACTGTGGGAAAATCCTTGGGGAAAGCAGAGGTCCCTCATTCCTGGAGATGCAGGCTGCTGCTGCACTGGGCTGCGGACGAAGATCCCTGTAAATTAGGAAAGAGTGATAAAATTGGCTACGGGCGGGGTCAGCATTAAGGGAAGGAAATGCACCCAGGAACACCCATTCCACTCCTGGACTGGAGACTCAGACACTTCCAGGTGACTCAAATGACAGGTGGGGACAACAATTAGATGGAATAGTAACCGAAGGGAGGACCTGAGGGACCTGTGGAAGGTGGCAGGTGCAGAACTCCCATCCATTCAGAAATATGCTGGACATGATTTGTCTGGGTCTTCAAGGTCACCTTCCTCAGGCTCTGCAGTGGAGTCTATTCAAGGTGGCTTCTAGTTCCTCATCCTCTCCCCTGAGGGGCCAGGCACTCTCCTGGGCCTGAATGAAGAAGCTTCTGGTTCTTCTTGGGCTGAGGTAGTGGACATCTTTGCAGGATGGGCATGGACAACAGAAGCTAGACCAGGATGGGCCTGCCCAGGTGGAGTGTGCCCAGGATGAGCGCGAGGCCTCCCGAGGCATTGTGCAAATGGGTGACAGCCTCGTTCAGAGTTGGGTTATATCTTCTGTTGCACCGTAAACCAATTCTGCACCAGTTGCTCCTCTAGGCTGAGGCTGGAGGCCAGGGCCACCATGGTACCGTAGGATGGATAGGGGTCCTTCAGGAAGTGTGCCTCCAACTCCTGCATCTGTTGCTTGCTGAGGGTCAAAATAGATCAATCCGAGGTCGATGGGCCCAGCATATTGGAAGGCTTTCCATCTCATCCATGGCAGCGGAGGCTCCATTCAGAGGAAAGGGAGGTCTGCATTTTCAAAGAGTCCAGCAAACAAAAACCGAAGTCTGTGAAGTAACCTTGAGTTAGTAAAGACTGCAAACCTCATGCACATGCCATGGAATTCTTGGAAAATTCACCAGTGCTCAGGGCTTGACACTGAAGAAACTATATTTAGAAAATCAATCTGATGTACATGTAGGAATGGTATGACTAAGAAAGTCAAGGAAAAAACATTCTGAAAATAATTTAATACAGAGTATTCCTTAGTAAGGAGTCCTGAGGGGCCAGAGAAGGTTTTGAAAAGAATATTTTGAGAGTAGAACAGAGAACCAGTAGAAAGAGGAGACACCCAAGAACCTAACAGGGAAAGCATCCATGTCTGTTGTGGTTAATGGGTAACAAATAGGCAAGAGGTCAAGGAAGCATGAACTAAGTCAAGGGTCTTTGAATGTAGTTGTCATTAGTGATGGTTAAGTATTTCAGCAAAACAGGAAGGCAGAAACTCTGAGAGTAGGAGGTAAGGATCTGAGTGGGCAACTAGAAAGGATAGGTAATGAATAAGTAAATTATCTGGCTTCACTCCTAGATCCCATGCTATCACCTGTATTGAGGTGGGTGATGATAGGGCAGACACTAATTGGTAAGAATCAGCCTGTTTCCTTCCAATATTTTCCCTTGCCACATCCATTAATGTAAATTAATGTATTTGTATGTGTACATATATCCCCATTATATATTTGTAATTTATTCCTATTACATTTTCTATTGCATGTAGGACCAACTAGAATACAAGATCTGAAACCCTCCTTTTCCTGTTCTTTCAAATTCCACAGATGGCTTTGGTGGGAAGAAGATACAGTGACATGAGATAGTTGGTTACCAAATATTACACACACAAGTAATACTTTAACAAAGTCAAAATACAAAATCAGCCCTCCCCCTCAAATTTCAGCATGCCCTTGTAGTGAATCACTAATCAGCGTCCTTGGAAAACTGCAGTCGTTTCCCAAGCACATCTTCCACATCTGTCAGCAAACCCTTTCAGCTACACCCTTGAATTCGTCCAGACACCTCCACCCCTACCACCCCTTGCACGCTACCTCCTGATGGGCTTCCCACCCATCATGCCCCTTCACAAATCTTTTCTCTACACAGTCAGCCTTTTGAAACCTAAGTCTTAACAGGAGTCTGCTTTGCTCAAGAGATTCCAATGCCTTTCTCAGAAATAAAACTCAGATCCTTACAGTGCCTTCCAAGGCCCTGCCTGGTCTGCTGTCTCCTCCCTTCACCTCCTTCTCATTTATCTCCTTACTCTCCCTCCTGCTCAGTTCACATCAAACCATGGGTCATATTGCTGCTGGTTGAAAACCCTCTGCCCTTTCACTCCCTCAGTCGGAAAGCTTTTCCCTGCCTTGTTAGGCATGTCTGACCATCTTAGTTTAAGTGCCATGCCCATCAGTCATACCCATTCTCCTGTCCTATTTGTTTTTTCTCCATCATTTCTATCACCACTATAAAAATATCCTTTAGTTTATTACTGAAGCAGGAGTCTCTCCTGACTAAGATTCAGGAAGGCAGAAATTTTTGTCACTTTTGTCTTTTACTGTAAAACCAGGACTGACAGCATGTCCTGTCTTGTGGTAGTGTTCTAGACCACTCTATATGGTCAAAGACCAAACAGACTCCATCTTCCCCTGAGACTCCCTGTCATGTAAAAAATGCTTCTCCCATGGGAAAGCCCCACTTCTGTACCCATCAATAGTTGCTTAGCAAAGCATATTTGGCAACACAAAATGGCAATTCTTATACAATGTAAAATTGTTCTCTCTTTGGTTATCATTTTTCTTGGACAATGTACCCTCTCCAAGACTGATTGTCTAAATGTGAGTAACCATTCAACTTGTACTCAACTAGGGACATTTTGACCCACTCCCCCTTCTACTTATGATTTTAGATCTCATGAAATTTGTTTTGAATCATAGCAACAGCTACTTATGATTAGTACGGTTTTGGACTACAAAAAGTGTACCCAAATCCCAGGAGGGAGTTAAAAGGTATAGACTTGCAGCCTACCCCTTGGCCTGCCAGCTGGTGGATCTGAACCAATGGCTGATGAATAAGGTTTTTGTCTCCTGCTTTAACATCGACTTGGTGATTTAATGCAATCTCACCTTAACAATAGCTCAATAAATATTTCATGAATCACTAAATGTTCATGGGCACTCAGATGAATAATAAAATACCCACACACCTCCACTTTATTCTAGAAATCACAGCTATTCTTAGAGGCGCAACAAAAACTAAGTACTAACCAGATCTTCTTATATCTTCTGTCAAGGAAAAATTTACTTAATTGGTATTTTGATGATAACAATGATGGTGATTTAAGGCAAAGGAGAGTGAATTTTTTTTTATATAGCAATAGATCTTGGATATTACAAGTATTCTAAAATTTCAAATGAATAAGACCATTTTAGTTTGCCTCCTAAACATAAGCTTCATATATCTAAAGAATAAGGATTGGTAATAATTTGGGCCTTCTGCCTTTCAGAAATAATCCAAAGTGAGTAGGCAAAAAATACGTCATAAACCACCTTCTTTTCAAAAAGAAAAATGAACTTGAATTAAGTTTTTAGCTTTCAAATAAGTGTTAACTGAATATAGAAATTGGTTTCAAAGACATGCATTCGATAAGCTTTTTTTCCTGCTTTCAAAACTAAAAATTTTAGGGACTGGGGTTGTTACTCAGTGGTAGAGCACTTGCTTCTCATGAAGGGGGCCCTGGGTTTGATACTTAGCACAACATAAAAATAAACAAATAAAAATTAAGATACTGTGTCCATCTACAACTAAAATAAATAAATAATTTTTAAAGATAAATTAAAAATAAAAGTTTTAAATCTAGACAACACAAGAAATAAATATTTTGAGCTTAAGAAGTTTTGTTATGTTATTTCTTTCCAGGTTCTCAAAAATTCTGAGAATAATTGATTTTTGGTTGTCCTGAAAGCCTATTTTTTTAGATTGCTACAGCCAATTCTGGAACTCACCAAAGCCAATGACCCATTTTTCAAAATGCCCTTAAAGGTGTCAAATGTTATTCCTTTGTGGGATGAATGAAACTTCGGAAATAACCAAATAATTTCTGAGAAGGAGAAGGCTGATAACACAGAGTAATGCTGACTGCCAAAAGTGAAACTACTTTTCTCATGACTTGTGAATTGACATGAAAGACAATCAAAAAAGAGAAGTCCTAAGAGTGTTCTTCATGACAACATGTCAGGATTGGCACATATTCTCCAAAAGTAGCAACCTAAAAGGACACAATTTCTTTGGATATGTAAGTTCTAGGTTTATAACTGCCTTGGGTCAAATTGTATATATGGGTTAATTTAAAAAAAAAAACTAAACAGAGTGAACTGGCAAAAAAAAAAAATGAGTCTCTAATAGTTTTATTATTACATGTCTTACATTTAAGCTTTTAAGCAATTTTGGGTTGATTTTTGTATTTGGTGAGCAATGAGGTCTAACTTCATTCTTCTGCAGTTTTCCCAGCACCATTTATTCAGGAGACAGTCCAGTTAAAATGGTGGAATAAGTTCTGGTGTTCTATAGCACAGTAGTGATATGGCTAGCAATATTAATCAAACATTTCAAAACAGCAATATTTATTGACTACTTCAAAATAACTAGAAGGAAAGTTTTTAATATTCTCACCACGAACAAACATATAAAGTGATGGATATGCTAAGTACCCTGATGCAATTTGTTGCATAATGGACACATGCATCAAGACCCTCATTGTACTCCATCAATATGTACAATCATTTTATGTCCATTAAAAACAAGATACATTTTTAAATAAATAAAATAAAATTATAGAAGATAAATTTTGGATTAAAATGAGAAAAAAATCAAACTTCACACTATGGTTAAAAAATAATGAATAGGCAAACTATCAATGGAAATCTTCATTAATCAAACATTATCTTCCTCAACATAACTGTTTCTCTCTACCAAACTCCAGGACACACTGGAAACAAGTCATTGAATATTTCTTTAAATATCTGAAATCAATATCGCATGAAAGTGTTTAAAATTCTAACAAAGAATGCTGATAACTTCAATTTTATCTTCAAATAAATTCTTCTAATTACAATACAAAAATGGCCTGATTATGGGCTATTTACCAAGAGTGTGCATCTTTATCTGTGTTACTTGAGCTCATTAGTATTTTCAGAAATATGCTTTACTGTCTTTCACAACATGATTTCACCAGGGATCTAGAAGGAATAGGAACAGCTTATGAAGAAAAGCTATATTTGCTATGCCAAAAGAAGCAGTTCTTGTTTGTGTGATTGATTGGTTGTTTTTTTTTTTTTTTTGCAAGTACAGAAATGTTTTATTATCAATTCCTTACACAATAACACCACTGTATTAAAAGATTATGCAAGACACCAAAGGGTTACTCACAACTCAAAAAAGTTTATAAAGAATTTTTTACCAAAAGTTCAGTCCTTGTCTCTGATGCCAATCCAATAATAAGGAGATCATTTTGAGAAAAAATGAAAAAGGTTTATTGCTTTGCTAGCAAAGAAGAAGCACAGCCCTGTCCCAGAGGCTGTGATTCTGCACATCAAGGAGCAGGAGACTTTTAAGAGGTGAATCAAAGGCTACATTCCACCTGTTCTCTGTTGGAGTTGTAATTTACTTAGGAGATAGTCATTTCTGAGATCTGGTACCATCCCCAAAGTCATTCCTATGGTGGATGTATGCTCAAGGACATCTCCCTAGGATGGGGAAGAAAGGTAATCCTGTTTCCCCTGAGATTAGGGACAGAGAGATTAGGGAGGAGCAGGGAAAGAGGGAGAGAAAGAAACATGTCCATTTTAAAAATAAATTGCAGTGACAGAGCAGCAAGGTATATTCAAAGCATAACATGGACCACTGTAAGAAATTCCATCACTTTTCTGTAATTCAGAAACCAACAAAAAGAATCCCTAAAATTCCTTGAGATTGGACATGTTTTTTTTAATGAGCTTCTGGGTTGCTACTTCACCCCATGTTGTATTTGGTGATCCAACCACATTTTGAAAGATTGAGAGTAATTTATCCTATTGACTCCCCTCTGTTCCCATGTCCTCACCCATAAAAACAGAGGTAACTCTTGCTCAGGCTTCCTCTCACACAGCAAGTGTTGGATCAATTTCATTAAATGAATCATTTATGTGAAAATGCTTAGAAAATTATAAATAATTAAAAATAGCAAACAAAATGTGAATGGAAGTCTAAGTTAGTAAAACTAAGAATAATGTCATTCTCAGGGTTGATTTTATGTGTAAGGTAGTAGACTAAGAACACACTTTGCCATCTCCACTTCTACCAAAAACAATAATTTTTTGTATTTGTGTTCCATTTCTCAGGAATAGGTATTCCACTTCTGAAATGCAAATGAATTTATATTTTCAGTGTAGCTCAGTACACATATGGAAACGTGAGTTACTTCATTGGAGCTTTTCTGTGGGTATTTCCTGAGACCAGGTTTTGATGGGATAGTACACAGCCCCTAGAAAGACCAGAGAGGTCTGACTGCCTCATTTCTACTCATCTGTGTTCTGGAGACAAACTTCACCACTTCGCAGAATACTAAGGGCCATTTCTGATGTCCAAATCAGCAGAAACGGGGATCTCTCTGGAGTAGAAGAACTTTTGAGAGCAGGAATATGGGGTACCTCACACTCTCATTGAGTGTATGGATCATAAGGTTTGTTACACCTAGAGTGAAATAAAATGGTTAAGCAAGTTCTGTAGTGTCCTTAAAAGCATTTATGTACTCTGCTTAATATTGCAAGTCATACCACTCTGCCCAATCTTCCTTGGAGTGGTGTTCCTCCCATGCTTACATAAGCATGAAAATCAATTTAACTATATTCACTAAAAATCTAAACCCTTTCCTTCTAAAAGCAAATGTTTGATCTTTTACTTTCAGAAGCAACAATTTTTATATGATTTTATCCAACTTCTGAAACTTAATTCTAACAAAAAAATAGGGAGGAACAGATTAGGCCTCTGGCTTCTAATATAGTGCTTCTGTTAGCAGAGGCAATGAGAATAATATAGACGTCTTTGTAAAACCTCAATCTTATTTTCTGATCCTTTAGAAAATTCATTCCTCTATAAACACATTACCCTACAAGTGGCCTTTGGAGAAATTGAAACATTGAAGAAATCCTTAGATTGCTGGAAAGAACATTCTCCATGGACAATTCTAATCAATTACAGAAACATAACTGTACCCAGATCATGTAAAACACCACAGTGATGATCCTGGTTTCTGTCCATCTTATAAAATTCTGCAACTCATAAACATCAAACCTGCTGCTGTTTGCAACAATCCTGCCCAGAAAAAAAATCACTCTCAATTAATTGTTACTTTTTCATGCTGCAAACAATTGTACATCTGCATCTTCTATTTCAGTTTTGTCCTTTTGTTATCTTTGTCCACAGTGTTAATTATTTTTGGATGTTTTATCTCATCCTCAAACAATATACTTGAAACACTCCTGGGGATGCATTGCATAAATATTGAATGTGTTAAAGACAGAGTCTGAGGTAATTCAGAATGAATTTAAGTAAGTTGACTGGAATCAGTTTTTACTTAGGAAATCTTCTAGGAACAATCCTGGCATATTTAAAATAACTGTTCACAGAGATGCAATCTGCATGTTCATTCCAGAAAATCCATGAATCAGCAATCATAAAGGAAAAACACCAATTAAAATGCAGGAAAACTGCTAAAAAGGAATTTAGAAAAACATTACCAGTTACAATAATAAAAAAAACTAGGAAAATGCTGTCATAACAAAAATCTTTTAATAAGATCAGATGAATGGGGCTGGGGATGTGGCTCAAGTGGTAGCATGCTCGTCTGGCATGCGTGCGGCCCGGGTTCGATCCTCAGCACCACATACCAACAAAGATGTTGTGTCTGCCGATAACTAAAAAATAAATAAATATTAAAATAAAAAAAAAGATCAGATGAAGATAATGTGACAACAGTGAGATGTTAAATGAAAAAGGAAAATGTGGAGTATACACAAGCTGCAATTACATACATGTTTTATGGATTCAGTGGACAAATAGGAGATCTGTTCCACCTGACAAACAGAGAAGTGGCAACAGTAATTAGAAGTCAAATGCCTTGCATTGCATTTGGAATAATGTCTTGGGTCTGACACCAAGGACACAGGTAATGAAAGAAAGGAAAGCAACCCACAGAAGAGAAGAAAATATTTACAAATCATATCTAGGATACATAAAGAACTCCTAAAACTCAATAACAAAAACAAACAACTTGATTTTAAAATGAACAAAAGACTTGCATAGACATTTCTCTAAAGAAAATAATCAATAAACACATGAAAAAATACTATAATGAATTATTACAGAAATGCAAATCAAAGCCACATGAGATCCACTTCATACCCATTAGGATGGCCCTAATTTAAAAAAAAAATCAGGAAATAAGTGTTGGTGAAGATGCAGAAAATGAGAGCTCTGAGGTATTGTTGATGGGATCATACATTGATGCAGCCACTCTGGAAAACAGGATGGCAGTTTCTCAAAAAATTAAAAATAAAATCACCATATGATCTAGTAATTCTATTAGTTGGTATATAACCCCCCCCCCCCATTTGAAGGCAGGGTATTGAAGAGATACTTGTATACCTGTGTTCATAGCACCATTGTTCACAATAACTAAACCTAAGAAGCAGCTTAAATGTCAAAGGATGAATGAAAAAGTAAAATGTGACATAGAAACATCTAATGAAATATTATTCTGACAGATGCTACAATATAGATGAACCTTGAGGATATTATACTAGATGAAAAGAGCCAGCCCCCCCAAAAAATAAAATACCATATGATTCCACTGATAAGAGGTACCTAAAATAGTCAAATATATTAAGGCAGAAAGTACAAAGGTGGTGCCAGGGCTGCAGGGAGAATCAGGAGTTATTGTTTAATAAGTTCAAAGTTTCAGTTTTGTAAGATGAAAACTTCTGGAGTTGAAAGGAGGTGACAGTTGCATAGGAATGCAAATGTACCTCATACCATCTATCTACAATGTTTAAGATGGAAAATGTTATGTTGCGTATTTTTACCTTAATACAAAAAAAGGTGTTATTAAAAATTATTCAAGTATATTTAATGAAAAACAATGAATTACAATAAGATGACAATATCATCTAAATGTTCATTTAAAGTTCATTACAAAACACTATGCGGCCAGAATTATATAAGCAAAAGCGAATATTATAAACAGAAATGTTTCAAGACCATTTCACCAGTTCATTTCATTGAAAATTTATTTCAGTAACCTACTAAATACTAGAGATGAAAGTTGTTGTTTCTACAAATCTTTAAAAATAAAGTGCAGAAACAAATTTCCATTCATGAAAACTTAACTATGCCTTCTCCTGCCAGGATCCATATCCCTAAATTAGGGGAGAGTAGGGTTAGAGTGTGAGGGTGAGTCAGCTTCCATATCACTCAATGTAAGACTGTCTATTACATGCTAAAATGTTACTGGTTGGCTGAATAGTGGTCCTTTAGTAACACCAGAACCTCCAATAAAGTGAAACCGAAGCAAAACAGATAACCAGACAGTCAGAGATTCCCTCTCCTTTATCTCTCACATCTCTGCCAAATATCTGAAGCCCATCCCAGTGAGCTCACAGAAAATAGATGAAGGGGTTTTAATTATTTGTATTTCGCTCATTCCTTAGTATTGTGAAATATTGCAGACCTATCAAAAATACAGAAATGTTAATGTACATTTATTCACTGTCTCCCATATTTATTGAATTATAACATTTTTCATATTCACACTTTTTTTTAAAGAGAGAGAGAGAGAGATTTTTTAATATTTTTTTTTTTTTTTTTTTTTAGTTTTCGGCGGACACAACATCTTTGTTTGTATGTGGTGCTGAGGATTGAACCTGGGCTGCAAGCATGCCAGGCGAGTGCGCTACTGCTTGAGCCAAATCCTCAGCCCCATATTCACTCTTTTAAAAAGAAATGAAACATTACAGGTACTCTTCACCCTTTCCCAATCCTGCTCCTACCTTCTATTCCAAGAGCCAATCCTCACCCAAATTTCATATGTTTCTTTTAATAATATTATTTTTGATGTTACTACAATTTTTTCATATTTTATACTATTTTATCATTTATTTTAATACATTAAAAATAGTAATCAGTTGTAACAGCCTCCACTTTGTCCCCTGATGATCCCAACCTTCTGTTCTTCACACCGTTGGGGAATTTTCTCTCATTAAGTGAACAGAATATTTAATGTGATGCCACTTAGAAGGTTAGGTCATAAAATGACTATGACTTCTATCTTGGGTTATCTCTCTTATTCTTTCTAGGATTCATCCTTTTGGAGGAAGTCAGCTGATATGGCCATGCTATGTAATGAGGCAGCCCTGTGGAAAAAGATCTACTGAGAGGCACCAATAGTCAAGAAGTGAGTTTGAAGGCAGCTTCATCAAAGATTCTGAGCCAGAATGAGCTGCTAAATCCTTCCAGGATCCCTGATTAACAGAACCTACAAGATAATAAATGTGTATTTTTTTAAGCTAACATGTTTGGGGTTTATTACCAATAAATAACTAATACAGAAGTACCTACCAAGCTTTTAAACTTTTTTTCACACAAAATTAGTTTATCACACTGTATTAACATAGCACAGTTTGCTCATTTTTAAGTTGATGAGCTTTTATATGCATGATACTACAAATAATTGCGGCAACAAAATTTTCCCCACTTCTGATCTTATCATTTTAATTTAATAAAAATGCACATAGCCAGGATGGAGATATAGCTCAGTGATAGAGTATGTGCTTAGCATGCATAAGGTTTTGGGTTCAATCCCTAGCAGAAAAAAAAATGCACATAGGTAACCAATATTCAAGTTCAAATTTTAGTTTAAGGATCAAAAGAAATCAGACAGAATAAATAATGATTTGCCTAGAGTAATATGACTTTTGGGGGGGTGAGGTGCTGGAATTGAACTCAAAGCCTTGTGAATGCTAAGCATGTGCTGTACCACTGAACTACACCTCCAGCCCCTATTTCTAAGCAGGTGATTCTGAAATTGTAGAATGAAGGCAGCCACAGAACATATTTCAAACCCAGGTTGAGGTACACAGGGTAACAGTTTCTCACAATTACCCTAAAGATATCAAGATTACATGGTTAGCATGCTCTTTGCTTTTCTGTTGTTCTAAACTAAGGTTCAACTGCAAAATTTCCCAGTAACTCCTGTGATTTTTGTGATTGGGAAGATATCCTCTGGGAGAATTCCCTGGGAATCACATGAAAAACAGTCAAGAGCCCCCTCTTTTCCTGCTCTTCCAGTGAGACACAGCAAGCTCTGCCCAAAGGTGCACAGTGAAGCCCCTGGGCTGCCCGTGTCTCTTAGTGAATCTCCTAAGCAATGGGAATGTGTCCTGTATTCTCTCTCCTAGCAAACCAGGGTGGATAAAATGCTAACATAAATTAACAGTGCTTCATGGTGTGACAAAAGTTTTTAAGGTTCTCTTCTATTTTTGATTTACAGAATTTTAAAGCTGACATTAACAATCATTCCTCCCTTAGAGTATCTTGGATGTAAAAAGGTATTCCCTGGGGTATTCATACTAACCATATTTCTTTATGTTTTTATATTTCCTATCACATGGATAGGAAAAGAAATCCCAGGAAATTATTACTTCCCAGTTTTAGCTACAACCATAGAAGCCAACTTCTTCCAACATGACTACCTCCAACACCACCCTCACTGAGACATAAAAGTGCTAAATAAGAAAAGGTGGCTTTGATGAAAAATGCAAATACAGCAACACCCTGCAATGAACTGCCTCGAATGGCTGTCATTCTTATGCACACCCAAATGGGGGATCTATTTAAAGAGATGTCAGACTTGTCAAAGCACCTCAGTCACTATTTCATCACAGCTTAAGATTTATTCAAGAAAAAAAAAAGATCATGTATAAAATTCCTTCATCATTTGAATCATTTTTAGAATCAATCCGTATCCCTCTCAGAATAGATTTCATCTCATATGCATCATCAGAAGAAATACATACAAAGTCCAACCTTCCACCGAAACTGACCTGTGCAGATGCTTCAGAATAGAAAAGACAATAAGAATCAGCCCTGGATGGTTTACCTGGCCCTGTCCTGCACCATTTCCATCCAGTGAGTCACCACCACCTCTGCCAGGACTGTTCTTGGTTCTCAGGCACAAGTTCACCTTGTCTCCTCACCTGCACACACAGCCTTGTACAGAGGAAGTGCTTGAGAATGATCTGTGCAACGCATACAGATTTAAAATAATGGACTTAAGGAGTAAAACAGACAAACTAACAGGAGAAAATGAACATTTCAATAGAGCTTTCTCAAGCACCCCTCATGCTCATTGTCCCATCTTCTCTTCAAAGGATCAGTTGTGGCTCCAGTGAAGGTAATCAGAACAAAGTGAGGTTACAGAACATCCTTCCTGCCTGCAGTTCATTAGGGAGACAAATGCCTTCCTTTGGCAGGAAAGCTGACATGAAAAAGACCAAAGTACTAACAGAATCTTGGAAATTAGAGGTATTTTTCAGGCAAAGTGTTTTATGGCAAAACTCGGTCCCTGACGTCTAACAGCCACTGCTGGAGAATATTCTCCAGCCTCCACCCCAGACTGCTATTCACTTAACAACATGTTCCCTACTAAGTGTGTATTGTCTAAAGAACTCAATGCTCTCCATAGAATAATTCTGGAAGGCAAACAAAAATTTATGAGCAGTGGCTTCTGAGGAGGGGACTGGAGGAAGAAACTTCATGTTTAATATTTTGCACCATTTGAATTTTTTTGTAACCTCGTGCTCACACAGTAATTTTTCATTGAAAAGAGTTGGTTTCAGGCTGGGGATCCAACTCAGGGGCACAGCACATGCCTATCATGAGGCCCTAGGTTCAATAACCATCAGGACAAAAAAAAATGTCGGTTCAAATGTTGGATCAAAGAATATGTTCAAACATGAGGGGGGAAAAGAAAAGATGGATTCCCTGAAAATAGAGCAGTGATTAGTGGAGTGAAGGAAGGGGATTGAGAAGGAAGGAGGGAGGACTTGAGAAGGGAGGAACTTCGTAATGAAATTAATGAAATCATGCTATGAACACATATGAATAGACCACAGTGAATACCATCTTCATTAATGTCTATAAAGCATGAATTAAAATGATAATAAATAAAAGGAAGCCCAGTAGAGGAGAAGAAGGACAAAAGGAAGAAGGAGGAGGGGAGGGAAGAGAAAGTACTGGAGACTGAAATAGAGCCAATTGTATCCCATGAAGATATGACTCTGTCAAAATAAACCCACTATTATGTATAACCATAATGGACTAATTAAAACATTTTAAAAAAATAAAATGCTCAAAATCATAGCCTGCTTCCAACACACAAAGCCAAAAGATGAATGCAGTGTTTCCTTCACAAGCGGTTCCTGAGCTGTGTATGTGAAGGGAGAGGATTCCATGGGGAGTTGAGGGAAAAGTTCTCATTTCCTGCCAAGGACAACTTAGGGGGAAAGTGATTTTCCATCCATGAAGAGGGTCCATGGGGAGACCCTCCTCCAAGAAGGAACAGGTCCTCCAAAGTGTTTGCAGTCTGGGGAAATCGTCCAACTGCTGCCCAAAGCCCTCAAATCCTCCACAAAACTCTGATCCTGAGGAAGATGGTCACCAGGGATGAGTCTGTAATAGAGAATGATTAAAACAAAGGTAGACCTGCATTCTGCTTTAGGCAGAAAAAAAGTTGTGTTTTTTTGTGGGGGAGGGGGGTGGTTAGTGTGGAGGGGTGTTAAAGAGGTCTTGTCTTGCTTGGTTATGCTTTAAAAAATCTCAGGGTTATTTTCCCCTTTAATGCCTAATATGTTTGAAATTGTGTCTTCTCCCCACTCCTCTCTCAGCAAAAGGATGTTGGAGTATTCACTCTCAGTACCTCAGAATGTAACTGCAATCAGAAATAGTGTTTTTAACAGAAGCAATCAAGTACAAACAGGTCATCAGGGAGGCCCTGATCCCGTGGGATGGGTGTCCTTATAAAAAGGGGGAAGTCTGAACACAGAGACAGACATGTGTGGAGGGATCATGGCCTGAAACACCGGGAGGACACCAAGAGAACAAGGCCGCAGACACTGAAGCCAAAGTCAAGGGCGATGTGAATCAAATGAGACCAGGATCCTTCCTCCCCAAGTTGCTGACTCCTTGAAAGCAGATTTCTAACCTCCAGAACTGTGAGGCCAGAGGGAATTTCCGTGCCTATAAACCATCTAATTAGGAGTTGGTTTTGTTGTTGTTGTTTTGTTTTGTTTTAATGGAAGCCTGAGAAACTGAAGAATCCCTCTCCTTTTACCTTCTGGGCTTCACAGGTCTCAGAGACTCCTGCCAGGCCTTAGTGCCTCCGCTGGAGACCTCCCATTTTGCCTCACTCTCCACTCCCTCATGCTGCCCACACATCCAGGCCCAGCTCTGTTGGAAGGCCTGCGGCCTCTTCTTTCTGTGACCTTTCTCCTCCTCAAATATATTCCAGAGGCACCTGTCTGACTGGCCAGATGTCCACTCCCTGTTCTCCCCAGCACTTCCCCTGGGCACCTGCCCATGATGCTGACAGTGCCTGTGGGTCTTCCTGGGACAGTGGGGGTAACCAACCCAGGGCAGGGTTGCTTCATCTTTTATTCCCAAGGCATGACACTTAAATGCTCAATGAATTGTTCCTCAGTGGAACTGCCCTTTCTACTGTTAACAGAACACAGAATCATGTCATTTTCAAACACCTCCAAATAAAGAGCCATTGCCTGGAATCTAGCAGCCTGTGGTGGGTTTGAAAGGGAAGAGGTCAAGACATGGAGAAACTGGGCATCTGGTCTGCTTCTAGCACTTCTACAATCACTGCTCCTCCCCATTCAAAATATTCATGAAATAAGAGTCCAAAGGCGCAAAGAAGCCCCCCAGAGTGGTGTCAGATCACGGTTATAAACCTGCACTCTCTGGGGCATGTTGACTCCCTATTCTCTCACTTGTCTACATGTGCTTCTGCCTTAATTTCATGTGTTTGTAAGTTTCTCTGGGGCTGCAGCCTCCACTTCAATGTCCTCTGGGAAATACATAAACTATCCCTGATTTGAAACCACAAAGCCATGAAGATTACACACACAGGTAGATATGAAAGAAGGCTCTGGAAGAAGTAGGTGGTCTCCTTCTTCACTCCTTTATTATAAGACTTAAAGAACACATTTAAAGCACTAATTATTTTGGAGGAATAAAAAAAGGAAAGTTAGAAACAAAAGCCCAATTTTTACAATGAAAAACTATTTTCTCTAGATCATCCACAAATTATAAGGCTACATATATTAATATGCGATTTCACTAACAAATTACAGTCCATTTTCTACAGTGAAGGAATAAAGAAAAAGTTCACCAGATGAAAGAGGTTAGATCCTAATTAGGATCAGGCTGCAGAATTTCCCATATGTAACTTTCCACTGCAAATTGTTCTCAGGTTGACCTTGGCTGGCATTAAGGACGGGTTGGAAATCACATCTTTCCTTTGCAGCATGTTCCCATAAAGTACCAGTGCCTTCCTCAGATTATTACCGGGGTTGCCTGTTCCCCCACTCTCCTTCTCCCATATTGTCTCAAACTTTGAGGAATCTTCTTGAAGAGAAAGTAACATTTACCGAGACCCATGGGTGGCAGAACAAACACAGGACTTGGTGCTTGGCCTAGAGGGAAGCCATGTCCCCGCCATTTCCTACATGTGTGTCATAGACCTTTGAATCTTGTTTCCAAGTTATATGATGAAATCATAACACCTCCTTTCACAGGGTTAAACACAGGGTACACAGCACTCACATACAATTCTACATGCAAATAATACATGGTAAGGGCAAGACTTGAAATTTTGACCCCAAAATATCTAATTCAGCTGTAGCATCTACCCTGGTACACTGACCATTGAGATTGGCTAGTCAAACTCAAATATGGAAAACTCACAGGTCTCAGCATTGCAGCACTAAGCACAGTGGCCACCCATGTCTCCCACCCTTTGGGGTTCTGGGAGTTCAGAGCCAGGTAGGGCATATGGAGTCCTTCCTGCCCGGAACCCTATCTTCCCCCACTGTGTGGTCACAATCACCAGGCCCCACTAACTCTATCCCAATGGCTTCTAAAGAGATCATGTAAACAACTTGACCAGTGAATGCTGTTTGTTTCCAAGAAACCACCACTACCTACCCTCCTACTGAAGGCAGATTTAAAATTAGGTAGTCAGTGTAGTTAGGTAAATTGGGTCTAATATTGAGTGAAATCTAAAATGGAGGCCATGCTGACAATGATTCCGGGAAATGCAAGACAACTCATGGAATGTTAATGAAGTCCTGAAAAGGCCCTAGGCCAAAGTCCACCCCAAAGAAATGTTAATGGAACCCAGGAATCAGCCCCCAAAAGATTTGAAGATAGCCCATCCCAGAAAAGTGATAAGCCCATCCCAAAAAGTGATAATTAAGTCCTTCCTGCCCAGACTACTTGTTTGGCCCACCTGTGTCCTAACCATTTTCCCTTACATTCCATAACCAAAACTATAAAAAGGGGAAACAACCGCACCTCCACAGATTCCACCTCTTGGGTCCCTTTCTTCCTCCGGTAGAAGTCTTTTCTGCTGTCCTTTAATAAACTTCTAATTTCTACTCTGACCTTGCCTCGACATGCTTCTTTGGTGTTATTCTTCAACATTGGGGAAGCAAGGACTTCCCCAAGGGTCACCGGTCAACAGCGGTAACAATACCTCTCCAACCTCTGCACTCCAAGTGCCCTGTGAGGCACCAGTATACTGACCTGTGTGTGTGAGACAGAGGCGATAATTTCATAACTCAGCAAGGACCAGAGCTTTATGCAATCCTTTCACCCATGTTGATTGCTTCACCACAAAAATAGGAAACCTGTGGAAAAGTTCTATAAATGCACATCAAGCAATTCAGCTTTCTAAATCAGCCCTTCTGAAAACATTGGAGCTTTGAAAATTTTCCAGTGGTGCCAGAGATGTCAATGTGAGTTTTAGACACAGGACGAAGGTGGCATGTGAAAATAGGAAAATCGGAAAAGACTAACTCAGAGCTGAGGGCAATGATGCTTCCATATTACTAAAATTGATAGATACTGGGAAATTCTATGAGAAAATATCTTGAAAAGTGAATTAGAATCTAGGACTTCAGACATTTCCTGATTTCTTTTAGGGCTTGTTATCTCTATTTACTGTGATAACACCTTCCTGGCTACCTAAGAGCTATCTATCAACAAGAAAATAATTTCAAAATTCAAAATCAGTCAAAATCTCTAAAATTTAGAGACCATATATTTCAATAGGCTGAGGAAGACAGAGTAAAGATAAAATGGAAAATAAGTGCAAGGAAATAATTTTTCTTAGCCAATAATTATAGACATGGAAAATGAAATGAGATATTTTCATAAGAACAAAGAATTTAAAAGGAGACCTTCAGCATGCCAGTGTTTTTTCAAAGGAGAAGCAAAAGATTTTCTCTTTTCTTCTAGTATCTTAAAAGCAATTGCATAAATTTCAACAATAGTCCTTTGATTAAAAATGACTCTCATAAGGTACACTCATACATTTATGGTGGGACTGCAAATTGGAACAACCAATACAGAAAGCAGTATTAAGGTTCCTCAGAAAACTTGAAATTTGAACTACCATTTGACTCAGTTATCTCACTCCATGGGTTATACCTAAAGGACTTAAAATCAGCATACTCAGTGATGCAGCCACATCAATGTTTATAGCAGCTTAATTCACAATAGCTAAACAATGGAAGCAATCTAGGTGCCCATCCACAGAAGAATGAATAACTAAAATATGGTATATATACACAATGGAATATTTCTTAGCCATAAAGAAGAATAAAATTATGGCATTTGCCCATAAGTGGATGGAACTGGAGAATATCATGCTAAGTGAAATAAATCAAAGGCTGAACGTTTTCTCTGATATGCAGATGCTTATTCACAATAAGGGAAGCGGTGGTTAGGGAAGATTGGAAGTACTTTGGATTAAGCAAAGGGGAATGAAGGGAAGGTAGGGGGAATGGGAACAGGAAAGACAGTAAAATGAATCAGACATTACCCCTTCTATGTGCATATATAATTTCAAGATCAATGTTATTCTACATCATGTACCACCAGAAGAATGAGAAGTTATGCTCCAGAAATGTGTAATGTGTCGAAATACATTCTACTATCATGTATAACTTAATTAAAAAAGTATATAAAAAGGACTTTTATGAATTTGATTATATAGATGCTTAGTTTTAAAAGAAATAATTATAAGTCAATTTGACTTTTAGCCAAATTTTTAAATAACATTAAATTAATGTTATTTCCTGCAAAACAATAATTGTCATAGGCTATTCTTAGTTCATCAATGCAACTATTATGCACTTTTTAAAATTTTTTACTTTTTAAAAATTTTTTTAAATTTTTTACTTTTCCAGTACTGGGGATGAAAACCAGGCCTTGCACATGGTAGGCAAGTGCTCTTCCACTGAGCTAAATTCCCAGCTCACCCCTGCCACCTTTTTGTGTGTTTCTTTTTTTCAGACAGGGTCCTACTAAGTTACCTACACTGCCCTCTTCCTGCCTTAGCTTCCTGAGAACATGGAATTATTGGCATGCACCACTATGCCCAGCTTGCCCACTTGCTTCTAAAACTTCTTCACAGAATTCCTTTTCAAACCTAAAGAATGTTTTCCCTCTGTGATGACAAACATTCTTGGAGACACAGTTTAATTTTTGGAAATGGCAAAAAAAAAAAAAAAAACCTGACACAATCAATTTAGGTAAAAACAGATTTGGCCAAAAACAAGATGATACTGAGATTCTGTAGTCATCAATTTGGAAATTAGTGCACAAAGAGAAGTTTGAAAGTCTTTTTCACACAAATGAAGCTTTGCTGGATCACAAATGGATGGTGTTCACTAAACTGTGTAAAAAGTTGTTCTCGTCTCTTTTTCAGCCTGAAACAGCTTAAATCATAGCTTTATTTTGCTAACTGCTTTTCTCAAAGTTTTAATTAGACATTTATGACTTGATGATAATTTTCCCCCTTTCACCTGGGAGCAGTAATTTATTTCTTTTTTAATGTAGAAAATTAGTTCTCTTAGAGCTCACAGAACTAATTATCTAATAGAGGGGGCACTGCGGTTTTTGCTTGATAGACTTATTCTTCAGTTTACATCATTTTCTGGCATTCATAAGCTGTTAAGATTAGTGCTAAATTGTAGCTTTGCCATGCTTCTGATGCTAATAGCATGTGGAGCTTAGCTGGGCCTCCTCTCTTCCTTAATTTAGGAGCTCATTAGGAGACTTTTACTTACTTCAGAAGTGCACAACCATCAAGGTTATCAAGTGCTAATCTCTGTCGTGCCATCAGAAGGGCTGAGGAACAAAATCTTTCTACACTCATGGTGTTTATACATGCTTAGGGCTCAGTTCTTTGGGAAATTTCTTCATATTCTAGGAAAAGAACAAGATTGGTACGTATGGGAAGATAAAGGATAAAGTTGTTTCTAATGATGTCCTTTCTGGACTCATTGGAGGCATCTATGAATGAGATGAGACACAGGTCAAATTTCTCTTCATACTGGCAAAGAAACACACTGTCACTGCCAAAACCACAGAAGTAAAGTCTAAAAACCCTCTCAGACAGCAATGTTTTAGAGCTAAGTCTTTTCATTCATATTTGGACAACCACCTGTTGACTTCTCCTGGCACTTGTCAAGGGCAGATAGATGGCAAGAACCTGGAGCAGAATGAGCCCATTCAAAGGGCTTGGTGTTCCCCTTTGAAGAGGTTGCCATTGTTTTTAATCGAGCCTAGTCAAGGCTCATAAGATCAAGACATGAAAAACAAAAAGGAAAGAGTTTATTTGGGACATGGTCTCACTCTCCTTTTGAGATTATCACAGCATTGTCAGACCATCTTTTAATCCAGGCATCGATGAGAGCTGTTTTACAATGAATTTCCTAGTTTTGAAATATGGGGAGTGAAAGCCAGGGAAGAAGACAAAAGAGAAAATTTGTGTAGCACGTGGCAAACACAAAGGTAGCCACCACCCACTCACCCAGTAGCTCCTGCTGTGCCCACATATTTCCCAGGCAGGTTCTGCTTCTGCCAGAAAGAAAGAGGGTGGGTAGGATGGATGCATATAAAGCCAGAAGAAAAATAACAGAGTGCAAAGTATGCTTCAGTTAAGAAAATCTCATTTAAATCAAATCGCAAATTTGTTATGGTGAAGGTGACTAAGATAGGGTGGCACACTGATGAGATGCAGACAGTCCTGAGCACTGACCAAGTTACCCACTTCTCCAACCTACCTAGATTAAATTGTTCCACCTACTTCTTGATACTTAATATAAGATCCCATATCTCTCCAAACTTCACAACAAGCTGCGCTTCCCCCAGGGCTTAGGTAAAGTAAGAATATGGTGGCCTGGGGCCTGGGAGGAGCCTGGGAGTTGAGGGGGAACAAAGCCTAACCCGGATGTTTCCTCCCTGCCCTCATAGTCCTCACAGCCTTAAGTTGATGTATCTGTGAAGTACTTTGGAAATATGGAGATTAAGTTTTTGTTTGATTCTGCTGGAAGAGAACCAAAGGCTTTTAAGGTCCTTATTATTAAAAACAGCATCAACAACACCTAGACCTGAGACAGGACTAGAGCAGCCGAAACAGGATTAAAGTTTCACTGGAACAATGGGAGCCTATCAGATGTTCCCTTTCTTGGATTTATCTTTCAGTCACCTAAAAATGACATTTGGCATTTGAAATATTCAGTGAACAGTTGTGTCCTCTAGACAATGTAGCTGGGAGCAGAAGTAGGCCTGCTGCACAGCAAAGAGTACATTTTCACCTGCCCTTCTTCTCCACCCTCACTTCACTGCCTGCTGCTTCTAACCCAGGCCCTCACCAGAACTCTCTCCAGATAGATTTCATCCCTTTGAGCCATCTTGTGGGCCACCACCAGATGATCCTTTCCAAAAGGACATTTGTATATTATTCTAGCCCAATTCCAACCCAAACTGATGAGCATATGCACAAGGTTTAACTGAGAAGGGTTTAATGGAGGGCCTATGTGCAGAAATGGGACCGTGTTCCGGGTACCACCAAAGAGTAATTAACACTGGGTACCAGCAACAGTAGGGTCTTGCCCTGGGCATGATGAGGCAAGAAAAGAGAAGGGATTCCCTAAACTGGTGAGTGCTGAAGCCATAGATAGGGGCTGTTCATCAGAGTTGTACCAGAGAAGAATGTGACCATTGTCAAGTTCATGGAATGAAGTGGTCAAATCATGGCTGTAAACAGTAAAAACTCTCTCCTCCATTCTCCATTGGATGCCCCCTGATTAAATCAAACTAGAAGATAGAGGAAGTCCAGTTTTCCTCTTGGGACTCTGTTTATATTCAGCATCTGGGGCACAGAGCTGCAGAGTACACAGGATAGAAAATGGATATGTAGGAGGTCCTTGGGGAAGAGCACTTAGCTACCATGAGATTGTTCAGAAACCTTCGATCTAAAAGACACTTTCTGAATATTGAAAATAAAAATTCCCATAATATCACTGCAAGCTTCTGTTACATGTAGCTCATTTAATTCTGTGGGTAAGAAAGTAAGGTAGGCATTTTGCCCATTTAATAGATGGTGAAAATGTGGCTCAATAAGATTGGCCAAGGCCTCACAACTAATAATGACATTCAGGATCCAAACTCAATTCTGTTCATCCCCAAAGTCTGTGTGCTTTAACCATGGAAGATGCATTTGTGATAGGTTTTGGTGATTTGTGGGGTCTGTGAGAGAAAGAAGAAATGGGGATCTGACAATATCCTTCAGCACTTGATCTTATTGTCTTCCATTATGTTAGGACCATGAACAAATGAGAAACTCACTCAGTACATGCTGAATCTGAGTGTCCTAAAGCAAAGAACCAGTAAGCACATGTGTGTGGCATATTAATACAGGTCTGGGTTATGTGAAGGGCTCTATGCTATAAGGAAAGGTGAACAGCCAATGGGGTGATGGGTAGTCCCTTAAGCATCAAGGAAATTATCTAAGAGCTCAGTGAGAAAAGATAAGTGAAGATCCAAGCAAGGCCACCCAAGACCCCTGCTCAGAGAAGTTTCCCATTCCCAAGGGAATTCTGTACTACCTGGCTTGGCGCACAAGACTTCCATGTTCTTTCTCTCTGATTCCAGAGACACACCCTCCTCTCTGGTTAAACATACCTACTGCACTTCCCCAGCTCTTCACTTTTCTCACATGCCATGCTGTCTCTCCTATGCTCCACTCCTCCTTCACAAGCACTTGCCTGGGAGGGAGCTCCTTTCTTGACCCTCAACAGTTCCCACAGCTCCCTCACCCAGCACATGCTGTCTTGCAGACCCATGTCTTTGGTCTCTTTCTATATAGATTTTTAGGAGCTTGATATATGTGGAATGCAGATAGAACAAAAACAGTAGTTGTGACTCAGTCCAATCCCTAGCATGGCTTTAGAAAGAAAGAAAGAAAGAAAGAAAGAAAGAAAGAAAGAAAGAAAGAAAGAAAGAAAGAAAGAAAGAAAACATCAGTTGGCTAAGATGTTTGCTTACCTTGGCATCATCCAAACACAAATAAAGCCAACTTTCTTGTTTGATTCAAATTAGCTCACTAGGTTGAATACTCTACTAAATATTCTAAACACTACTCCAAGAGTAGTGGTGACAACATTATTGGAATACATAGGTAGACATCCACAGGATCTATATGAAAGGGGACAACACTTAGCAGGATATATATTACAGTGACTCAAGGCTCAATGGCTCAGTAGTCAGATTGTCTTTTCAAATTCTGGCCTAGCATTCATTTCCTTGTAAGTTGGGGAAGACCATATTTCTTTGTTTTCTTACTTGTGATAGTGGCACCTACTTCAGTTTTGTCAAACAGATCAAATAAGATGGTGCTTAGCTCAGGGCCTGGTAGGTATAAAAAGATTAATCAATGTGAGCTATTATAATTTAATTATATTTAGATCATAGAGCCTAGCTTATTAGATCTAGAAAGGACTGCACAGCAGATGAGGAAATGTATATTCAGGAGCGAGGCCATGATGAAGCTCAGAGGTAAAACAAGGCCTGGGTTCTTTCCTCCACTGACTAATATCAGTCGAGCATGTGAATGATGCTGATAACTCACAGGTCCATGTGTCACCTCCTGTACTATAAGAAAGAAGGCAGGGTGATAGGCATGTTCTTTTGTTTTTTAAAGAAATAGATCATTTGAACTAGGCACAATGTCAGGGAAAAGGGGAGGAAAGAAATAGTATTATAAAATCCTAAGAAGAAAAGATAAAACATTTAGATAAATTTTCATATAACCTAAGTTGTATGGATTTGTAATCACAAAAATCATTGCTAGTGACCCTGATTAATATCAATTCTTATGGGATAATGAAAACAGAAATGTGGAGAGTAAGGTCGATGTCAAAGTCATGGAGGAGTTTTGAGCATGACTTTTTTTTGTTTGTTTGTTCATTTGCAGTTAGTTTTTGTTTGCTTCTTTAGTCCACTATCTGGGCCACAGGGAAACTCATGTAATGAAAATGTCCACCTATAGGTGGCAAACTTGGACTGCTGGTATTCTGTCCTTGAGAACTCTTGCAAACAGGTGCCACTGGGGATGGAGATGAAAGTAAAGTTTGAAGAAAGAAAAGACGAAACCTAAATGGATCCAGAAAGACCATTTTCACAAAAACTTAACTTAGAAAAAAAAATCCACAGAATACTTAGATTAGCCTGAAAAAATACCTCCTAGAATTGCAGCAAATGCATTTATTAACATATTTATAGAGGTCCTACAACATAGCACCCCCTGGCTTGGAGTGAGAATGACACTCCTACTTTGACAGCCCTAGCAGCCTGAGACCTCAGCCCCCTCCACCAACACTGCCACTGCAAAGCCGTTCTAGCATCATCTCTCCTGGGACCATGGCTCTTATCCCTTATTTCACTGATGAGGAAACAGATGATTCGGAGCCTCAGGGGAGAGGTAGTCTGGAGTTTAGTTCTTTGCATTCCAAGTCTTACCTCTATCTGCCACAAAATACAGGAAGTGCCAAAGTGGTCCAGGATTCCAGGGTAGGCTCACAAATTCTTTGAGGGTGTATCATTCACAGAAATGTGCCTTCAGTTCCTCCAGAGCATTTCTGAATAGATTGTCTTTGACCATCTGAGACCCCAGCCAATCCACACTCATTTCCTAACCAGGAAAGGGATATACCTCAGAGTGAGGCCAGGACGTCCTTGGACCTCTAAGGAAGGTAGTGAATAATTTAGTTGATTAACAAGAAAAAAAAAAAAAAAACTTCCACTTAAGAAAAATTGGATAGAATAATCTCTTTCAATGTGTTTCATTGAAACAGCATTCAATAAAGGCTTAAACATATTAAGAAAATAAAAATAGATGTCTTCTGTCATCATTCCTTGCTCTATGAAAAGTTTCCTGTGTGTCACTCCAAACCTGGCCCTGGGTGTTTACATATATGTGAAGAAGAAACCGTGTATGTAATTTTTTCACCTGGTTCATATATTACTCCACTATTTGTTTTCTTTTCATTTAACAATGTTCCTTGGAGAGCATTGTGTAGATATATGTCACTTAGATCCATGGGACATGGTGGTTTATAGTTTGGTGGTTTATAGTTTATATAATATAAAAAACTTTCCCCGAATGCTGTATGTTGAGGTTGTTTCTGCTTCTCACTATTACAAACAGCTCTGTAGCAAGTCCTTTTACATATAAATGTGCACATGGGCAAGTATCTCTGAAAGACAGATTTCTTGAAACAATAGTTGAACCAAAGTATATTTTGATTTTAAATTTTAAATAATACTGATAAATCGCCCCCATACAAAGACTACCTGCCTTTTCATTGGCTCCGTTTCTCTGTCTCTTTTCCTCCCTCCCTCCCTTTCCTTCTCATTAACTTTGAATTTTTTATATTGTTTTACCTTTAATCTTGGAGTCTTTCTTCTTCCTCTTTCTTTCACACCAAATCCAGTTCACCAAATCCAGTTCATCAGAAAATACTGATGTATTTACTTTCAAATATGTGCAAAATCCAGCCATTTGTCACCACCTCTACTGCTATCCCCTTGCTAAAGTTTTGTCCTGGATCCCCATAATAGTACCACTGTTTCCCTTCTGGCCCCCTTCGAACACAGCCAGAGCTACTCTATCAAAACCGAGTCCAATATTTTCACCCCTCTGCCCAAGACCTTACCACATGTCCTTATTTGGCTCAAAGTAAAATCCACAGGAAGTGTGACCTCTTCTCTCACATTCCCCCACTTTCCATCTTCACTCTGATCCATGTATTCTGTGAACACTCCAAGCCCACCCTGACCTCAGGGTCTGTGCTCCTGTAGTTCCCTGCATCTTGAAAGTAATTTGACCAACTACTCCTCCTTCAGGTTGGATTAAATGGCCTCTTTTTACTGGAACACTCTTGTTTAATACTGCTAACTTTCTCCACCAACACCATGTACCCCTTACTCTTTCTTTCTACCTGCAGCACTGAGAACCCTCTGACATGCTATGTAGTTTACTTTTTTATTATGTTTTTACTATGTTCCTTTTGGGTTCAGTTGGCTCTTGAGTAGGCTTTCCTGCTTTTCTTACTGAAAAATTGCAAGGGTCCAGAGCAGTAGTACCTACTACATGGGAGATGCTCAATAAATGCCAGTTGAATTGTGATTCCATTTCTTTTCCTATTGCCATCATGGAAACATCCTCATGGGGCTGTGTTTTGATGCTGGTGTATGACCTTTGTGGGTGATGTTTTCCTAAGACTTTTAAAAAGTCAATTTTTTTTAAAGTCAATGAAAAATTCGTTACTATGCAATGTTTTAAACTTTTGCTGCATAAAAAAAAAACAGTGTAAAGGAAATGAAAAGATGAACTACATACAAAGAGAATATATTTGCAAATTCCAAATTTCAAAAAGGACTTGTATGTATATATATAAAAATCTCAAAACTCAACAGTAAAATCAAAAAGACAAATGATCCAATTAGAGCATGCAAAAAAACATGAGTTGACATTTTACCAAAAGGGACATACATGTGGCAAATAAGTAGTTAAGAAGATATTCAATATTACTAGTCATTAGGGAGGTGCAAAGTAATGCCATAATATCAGACCTATCAGAATGGCTAAAATAAAACAGCAGTGGTACCAAATTCTGGTGGAGATGTACAGAAGATGGGTCACTCACACATGTTGGTAGGGTTGAAAAATGGTGATAACAGTTGTTTGGATATTTCTTTTAAAATTCAAAACAAGGGACTTCACATATGATCCAGCAGTTGCTTTCTTGGACATCTGTCCCAAAGAAATGCTCATAGCGGCTTCATGAATTATAAAACTGGAAAACACCCAAATGGCTTCAGTGGGTAAGTGATTAAACAAACTGTGGAACATCCATATCTTTGACTATCCCTCATCAACAAAAAGGAACAACATGGGTGACTCTCTGGGGGTATGCCTAGTGAAAACTTCAGTCTCAAACAGTGACCTAGGATTCCATTTTTCTATATTCCATTTTTTAAATAATAACATTAAAGAAATGAAGAAAGATTTATGGTTACCAGAGATTAGAGATGGGGACAGAGGGAAAGGTACAGGTGTTGCTGTAAAGAGGTAGTATAAGGGAGCCTTGTGCTGATGGTACACCAAGCTGCACATGTCACAAAGACACATAAAACCACACACATATGTACACAAACACACACACACACACGCACACTCACACACACACACACACACACACACACGAGTGCAAATATAACCAGAGAAAACCAATAAGCCCTGTGCATTATACGAATATCAGTTTTCTGTTATTTATATGCAATATAGTTATACAAGATGTTAGCAATTGAGCAGTCTGGGTTAAAGGTGTACTGGACTTCTCTGTGTATTTGTTTGCAACTTTCTGTGAGTCTGTCATTATTTCAAAACTTAAGAAGTTTAAAAAGCTTCAAGAAATCCATGCCAAACGAGGAGAAATGGCACACTTCTTAAATCCCAGCAATTCAGGAGGTTGAGACAGGAGGTTTGCAAGTTTGAGATCAGCCTCAACAACTTAGCAAAACCCTATGTTATATGTTTGGCTGTGAGGGTCTCCCAAAACTCATATGTAAACAATGCAAAAAGGTTTAAAGGAGAAATTATTGGGTTATAGGACTCTTAATTAAACCAATCAGTGAATTAATATGATTAGCTGAGATTAACTGAGTGGTAACTGAAGATGGGTAGGGTGTGGCTGCAGGAGGTGGATCATTGGGGACATGACTTTAGGGTATATATTTGGTATCTGGAAAGTGGAATATTTCTCTCTCTCTCTCTCTCTCTCTCTCTCTCTCTCTCTCTCTCTCTCCTTTCTGATTGTTACATGAGCTGCTTCCCTGCACCATACTCTTCTGCCAGGATGATCAGCCTCACCTCAAAATCCTGAGGAATGGAGCCAGATGTCTGTGGACTGAGACCTCTGAAACCATGAGCCCTCAAATAAACTCTTCCTCCTCTACATGTGTTCTGGTTGGCTCTTTCAGTCATAGCATTGAAAAAGCTGACTAAAATAGAAACAAAAACAAAAAGAAAAAAGAAAAGAAATCTATGCTAACTATTAAGCACCTTTCAGAAAGAGATGTTTCTGCTTCCTTCATTTCTATTGGGATGCTATTCCCTCCCAACCTTGGTTACTCTAATTTCAATGTATCGAATTTATTTTTACTTGGTCTTTTTTTACTTTTCAGAGAATCCTTAAGTGAGTGAAGATTATTCCATTATGGTTCTAAAAAAGGTTCACAGCTCTCTGTTCTTCAGCCTTCCCTTTTGGCAACTTAGGAAGATGTCATATGTTCCTTTATTCACAGGAATGTGGTAGATTACAAACTCACAGAAGCTTTAATTAACTCCTTCCATGCAGAAGTCACAGGAAAACTGGGAACTGCGGTAAGCACTCTCTCCTAATGTGAGCACCTACCACATTCAGCTTGCTTCATAGACACTGAAGAACTCATCTCACTGGTCAGGTTTCAGCTCATTCTAAAAAGTTGGGAAGGTTCTGTATAAACCACAGCATTGCTGACCATTGAAGAATGGATAGCTTATAACATTATTAAATATTATGAGTCTATACTAAGTTCAAACATCTCTTTATATTTTCAGTTAGTCAAAGCAGAGTGATTTTTTAAAGTCATTTTTTAAATGCACAAACTGATTGTTTAATATTTCAAAATAAACATATCCAGCTATTTTAAAGCACTTTCCTCTAAACATGATCAATTGAGTTTTAAACCATTTTGTACATGTTGCTGTGAAGTGCTTCCCACTTCCACTTGTTCATCTCTTTCTCCCTCAAAGAAACATTCCTTTTTAATTCTTCCACTTTCTCCAGAATATGCCCTCACTAAGCAAATTTGCTATATACCTTCTGTTCTTTCAATCCCACGGTGAGGTAAAAATGTTATTTGCTGGTTATCCATCAGCCACCACATAGTTATTTCCAATGCACTATGGTAAATTCTCCTTGGCATTTTTCACACAAACTTCAAAAAATTCTCAAAGGTAGCATCAGCAGGCCTGGTGCTAGATCGTATAGTGTTTTTGTACAAACAGGAAAATGTCACACTCTGTGCATGGGATACGGGACTGATCGAGGGCTGAATTCCAGTCTTTTTCTTTATTCTTGAGGCCCATGCTCCCTAAGTGGACCCAGAAACTATGGAAGGAGCTCAGGAATGCAAAGTCAGCTTAGCCTTACTTTTGTACCATACTCCATCATTGACTTGCAGTGTTTCCAAGAGCAATCACTTGACTCACTAGTGACGATTTGCTTCTGGGTTACAGTGAAGAATTATAAAATAGTTAGATGTGAGGTTTTACAAATCTGTCCTGGTACAAATTTCTTTTGACTTTTGACAGTGATGCCAATATGTCTTGGTAGGCCAGCAGATCATTCTTCTTTAGGAAAAAATCAAAAGGTTTTAGATGAGTTTGTCCTTATTTAGTTTTCATTTTCCAGTTAAGTGGTCTGTGACTAGAAGCCAAACACTCACAACCTGCCATCAAGGGCCTGATCCTTGCATGGTCTGGAGAGGAATGAGAACCTCTGACTCTCCCTGTCAATTTGCAGTGGAACACACCTCCCAGATTTCTACACTATGTGCTTCCAGCTCTGGACATTTCTTATTCAGTGTCCATCTCTATCAGCTAGT
Organism: Callospermophilus lateralis; assembly: GCF_048772815.1. Lineage (NCBI taxonomy): Eukaryota > Metazoa > Chordata > Mammalia > Rodentia > Sciuridae > Callospermophilus > Callospermophilus lateralis. Next base: position 503,399 of record NW_027515347.1, on the reverse strand, counting down.
CAGAAAATAGGAACCAGAAATACTTGACAAATCACTAGCTACATCTTGCTTACAGGGGGTGACATATCACTGCTGCTGCTGCTTATTCATGAAACTGGAGGTTAAGACTTTGTTTCTGAGATGTAAACTAGGGGAAACCCCACATAAAGCACCAGCGTTGGACAGAATATCAGACAGACAATTTTCCACTGAAATGCTGGTTATTAGAAGTCATGTGGAGTCAGGAGTTGCCATGGAATCCATTGGTTTCTAAGGCAGCTCCTCCTCTGGAATAGTTTCTCATGATCAGGTCTTTCTGATGGGAGGACAGGAGTCGGGAGAAAGAGAAAGAGAGGGATGTTATCTGATATCGAACTGGGTTATAATTCCAAAGCAGCCAGGCTCTTAAATAAATTGGGTATTTAAAAAATTAAGAAGAGTTAATATAAAATTATAAGTGATTTGGAGAACAACACATTGTCATCAACGTTTCTTTTTTGTGACATTTAAATATTCAGAGAGAATACATGATGGCTTATCGTCTGACATTTATCATTGAAAAAAAGTTATTGGGTCTCCAGGAGTGAAAATAAATATCAGAACAGATCTAAACGGCCATTGGCTGCACATTTGAAGTATTCTTGTTTTCCTCTGTTTTCTCCTATGCATCATTTTTATTTAGATCCTTGACCAAAACATTATGGCTTTCTCTCCTGTGAAACTGATGCTAAGCTGAATCGATCCCCTTGTTTCCTCCAAGTTATTTGTTCAAATCATAAAAAGTATTTGGCCAGCATATGTCACTACTTGAGCTGTTGTTGTGGTAATATCCCTGTATGTTTGTAGGTAAAAAATACAGAAAAAGGTTGATCAAATATCAATTTGGGGTGACTGAATTTCAAAGCAATCAGAATACAGAAATTAACCACAATTTTAAAATATAATTTATATACAATTTATTATATTATATTTATTATAACTAGTCAGGAAGTCTGTTGGATGAAGACACGCTGGAACTATATTTGCATATTTTTATTCTGTATTTTGCGTTAGAGAGTGCTAAATATTTTATATGAAAAAAAAAGTGTTGGTAGATGACTTCTGAACTTTGAACCTGTGATCCTAATCCACTTGTCAGGTGGATTAGTGAGCTCTGCTCTCAGGGCTTCAAGAAACCCTCATCTCTTTTTTAAAAACCAGGTTCTACCTCTTCTTCCTATTCAAGGGGTTTTAACCAATTAAGAGCCAGAGAAAGCCCCATCTTCAAATGTTTTTGCATTGACAGTTCACAAGTGAGAAATTCAAATGGCTTTTAGGCTGAACTTCCCTAATAAAAGAAAAACAAATTAAAATAAACTGATGTCTTTCACCCATCAAAAAAGGGGGTGGGGAGTGATAAGATGCTTCTGTACTAGAGCAAAGAGTTGTCCTTTCACATTGCTGGTGGGAGTGTCAATTGGCACAATTCTCATGAAGGACAATTTAGCAATGTATATCAGAAGTATAAATCCATGTAAACTTTGACCTAGCAACTCCACTTTTGAGAACGCTTCTGTGGGTACATTCATATACAGGTTAATGGCATGTATACAGTGTTATTCATTGCAGCATTGCTTGTGATAACAATAACAGAAAACAAACCTGATGTCTTCAGTTGTAAATTGTACCACTATATCCTTAAAATGGAATGCTACATGAATGTTTAGGAAAGAAAGGATAAAGAAGATCCCTGTATATTGTCATGAGAAGTAAAAAATAAAAACAAAAAATAGGTGTAGAAGAGGGTATAAAATATTAATCATAGTGTTTGCTTTAAAGAAATTCTAGAAAGATATTAGGAACTTAAGTCATTGTAGAGCAGCTGAGAAGAGTAGTCCAAATATGCATTTGCTTGGTTAACATCAATTGGACTTCATGAAATAAGTTGGATTTTCAGGTAAAGAAAATGAGTTACACAGGCCAGCTGTTAAGATAAGATGATGCTGGTAACCTAGTTGTCTGGATTTTTCTACCCAGTTTTTGGAAGGACAGACTTTTTAGTAGATGTACTAAGGGGCCAACCAGTTTCATACCAGATATGGAACTTGACTCAGAGATAAATATCCTCATCCCAAACCCCTCTCTAGATTTTCTAGAGAGGCTTAAAAAAAGTCACAGCTGGAAAGAGGAATGAGCAGCTTCCGTACCCTTTCAGGAGCAGTGCTGAATTACCCATTTTGCACATTAGCCACATTTCCTGATCCCATATGATTTTATGGGTTATGAGAATGTTTTAATTCTAATTTCTTTTATAATCAAAATAAAAATAAACATAATAATAAGTATATAATAAGAAATCCAGCCTGAACTGCATCCATCTTTATATCAATAGTTGTAAAATATAATTTAAAACATCTTCTTATAGAGGAAGAAGCGCATAAAAACATGACAGAAATTCCTAATTGTCAACAAAGTTATAATGTTGAGATGTGATCTGAAGAGGAGGGAGCAGGCCCAGACCTCACCAGCCCAATATCAGGGCCTCTTTCTCTATGGACTATTCCTCTGCACCAATACCACACATACCTTGGACCCTTAATCCATACATATTCTTTTAAAATTTGGAAAACAAATTGGGACCAACAGAAGAACCAATGCCTAGTTTTGTCCTGAATTCTCTGGACTTCTTCCTTGCAAGAGCCAAAAACCCTGAACCTTGGAACATTCTAATGGTGGCAAGCACTTTATTTTTTTGAGCCCAAACTCCCCATAGAAGTGTGGTCTTGCTGGAGCCATGGCCTCCTCTCCCTGATCTCAGGAAGGAGCCACCTTCAGAGATCCCATCACTTTTCTAGAGGAGATTTTCACTCCTGGGCCTCAACCCGTCAGCCATATCATCCCATGTCATATGCCCTAGATAATACAAAATCTTTTCCCTCCTTATCAAAGAAAGACTGAGATCATGTACAAGAATGGGATTCTCATTAGAATAAGTTATACTCCGTGTATATATGTCAAGATACACTCTACTGTTATGTATATCTAAAAAGAACAAATAAAAAAATAAAATAAGGTAAATAGACTGAGAAAAAGCAGACTAAAGCAATCGTTCTCTAGGTGTGCAACAGCAGTACCTGAAAAGTTGGTCACTGTGTCCCACTCTAGTTCTCCTGATCTTGAACTCTGTAATGGCACCCAAAAATCTGTATTTTAACCAACACTACAGGATATTTCTGTGCATGCTCAAGTTTCAAATACACCACGCTAAGCACCCAGCATTTCAAGGGCAGAATACGTGTATCCTTGGCCGAGAGATAAAGATGGACCTAGGGATGTGCTACCTAGACTTAAGGCACTTGATCTCGGGCCCAGGGTCCTGGGGCAACACCACAAGAGCAATTGCAGGCAGCAGCTACTTTTGGCTCTGGGCCAGGAGATTCAAAGACCTCAGTCCTGCAGCGTGGTAGTCTGGCTAAACTGCTGTGGATCCCTGCCCACTTGCTGAGCTGCAGGAGATGCACCCATGCCACTGGATCAGTGGACCCTTACTCCTGCTCCCAGCCACGATTGTGGCTGCTTGGTGATCAGATTTGCCTTGCCTCTCATTTTACAGGATGCCAATTTGGGATTTCAATAGAAAAAATTCTGATTGTTAAATCAGATAGGCCCCTCACAGCCCATATTTAAAAGCTGCCTTCCTTTCCCATCTCTGTCCTAGGTAACCCTGAGGATCAGGCAGGTCTGGAAGTAGAGAATCTGTTTATGGTTTAAAAGGATTCACCTCACCAGAATCCCTTACTCACTCTGCCTCAAGAGTGCAGGGCTAGGCATTTGTGACGTAATTTGGGGGTGCACTGCCACCTGCATCCTGAGAAGGGGACTCAGAGGTAGAAATTCTCTAGAAACCTAGTCCAAAAGGTCTCAAAGGTGGTGAAGAGTTTGTGTTACAGACCTGAAGTTACATAGGCACCTGCCCTCTGAATCCAGCCCATTCTCAAGGATCTCAGCCTTTCCCAGGCCAATGATATTACCCAGTCCCTCTTGGCTGTTAGCAGTTTCCCCCCATAGGCAGTTTCACCAAGATGGTAGTTTCCTCTGAAATATAGAAACAATTTAAGAATAAAAGTATATTTCAACCTTAAGTTGTTAGTCCATGTTCATCACCAGATTTGAATATCTCTGTTGTGTTCCTAGGTCCACCATTGCTGACTTATGTGCATGCATCACTCTTAGTTGATTTCTGGAAGGGGGAAAAACTGTGCAAATGGCCCTCTCTGGGTACAGAAGGCATCCCACCTGACTCTCTCTTCAGAATAAACAGATTTAGACTATCCTTTACAGCTACTGCAACTTTTAATAACTTTTTTAAAGCACTCGTTTTTTTCAGTAACCAATTAAAGGTTATGTTTTAGAATATGGTTTGAAAATCTGGATAGATAATATTATCCAGAATATTTAGAGAAACTGTGCAGAATCCTTTCTTGTATTCACCACTCTTATCTTTCAAGTTGCTTTATTTTCTGTGTGTGGTGTGTGTGTGTGTGTGTGTGTGTGTGTGTGTGTGTGTGTGTGGTTTCTCTTTCTTTGGCAGAAAATATACTTTTCAAAACTTCCTGATCAAAGAAGTAATATTTACTGTACTTTTAAGGCATTAAGAATAGCCCCTCCCCCTTTATTTTGTTTCCTCTTCTCCTTTCTTTTCTGGTAGGCTTATCCCTTCGTTCTGCTTCAACATCACAAATTCACAGATTTGTCAACATCTAAATATGGTAATAAAATGGGTCAAGGACAAGATTAACATTAACTTGTTGAGTCCCATCCCCAGTACCACAAAAGCAAACCAAACCAAAGCAAACCAAAAAACCCACCTTGTATACATGGAAGAAAAATGTGAGTATTTATTTCTTAAGACCTTAACGTTTTCTAGATAAAATTTTCTTTTTTCATGTTAAATAGTGAACATTTGGACATAACATACCAAGATGTTTAAATGGACGCCTTTGGATTTTTCATCTTGATTATAAATATATCTCTCATTCTGACCTTGATCATTGAGTAAAATCCATGTCTGTGTTTTTTGTGCATCTGTGCACACGTGATATGAGAAGATGTAACTGTGTGTGTCTTTCTGGCAGTTTTAAAAAGAAAAGCGTCTGAAATCACTCTTATTTTGATGAAAATGTTCAGATAGAACAGAGAAGAATTACAGGAAGACAGGACGGAGGTTTATACTGGAGCAGGATCGGAACCGCAGTGTGCCCAGGTCTGTGCTACAGCGCTAAAATCCAGTTTGGCAGTTTGTTTTGGGATTCCTCTTGGCATTGACCTGTTGTTTTATATTACAAGGTACAGCATCTCTAGTCTTTAGTTGGCCTGACGTAGAAAAGGTTAGGAGGCCCTTGGGGGCCCCCTCTTTCTCTTTCTGAGCACGTGCAGTGAGCGAGACTTTGCAGGCCCGGGCATGATTCTGAATCCGTCATAGCAAGCTCCCAGCGTTCACCCCACCAGAGCCCTAGGCTTATGCATGTCCAGGTGTCTGGGCCACAGCTGCTAGCAGGTTCCATGAAGGCAGCATTCCATGGAGTCCCAAAGGTGGAAGGGGCTCAGGAAATAATGTCATGCCTTTCCTCTGTTTGCCCTTCTTGTTTGGGGGAGATGTCTGTATAGATCAGGATCAATTTCCTCACTTAATCGGGTCTCCTCCAGGGGCAGTGTAGACCGCCTCTGGACCACAGGGCTAAGTTTTAATACAAAGGAGGCAAAGTCTAGATTCTGTAGGATCCCTGTTGGGTGTGGGTGGCTTGCTGTGCCCATCTCTTTGCTTTCCTCTTATATTGGAAAAGAGGTTGGTAGGATTAGCCTTATGGTCTCCAGAAACTTATTTAAAATTTCCCATGCTGGAGGCAACTGCAAACTCACAGAACACGTGGGAGGCACCTGAAGTTCTGGTTCAGGTTCAAGTCCCAGGCTGGCAAGGCGTGCATGCCTGCCGCCTGGTGGGTGGGGTCACCAAGAGGGTGCAAAGTTGGGTCCTTGTGTCAGGTGGGGGAGTGAAAGAGTCCTTGCTCCAATCTGAGTTCAGAGATTAGAAAACAGGTGTTAGGTCGCTGTGCTAATTCACTCTCTGGGTAAACGTGGCTCAGACATTTGTATGTAAAGGATTTAGTGAGGGGACTGTCACCTCAGGGCCCTAGTTCACTTTGTTTATTATACGACATTTACTGGGTTTATCAACAAAAGAGATACCTTGGGGCCTTGGAGTAAGCCGCTAGGCACCCTACAACATCAGCCTTTGGTGGAAAGACTTCAAAACTGATTTTGACCCTTTTGCTTCTGAGGAAAAAATACTACATTTCTTCCGTTTAAAAGCGCCCTGCATGAAAAGGTGGGAACTGCAGACTCTCCACACGCCCCCGCCCAGAGTCCCTACAGAGTACAGGTTTCAGATCCAGAAAAGCACTTCCATGCCTGCACGCTATTTGCAAAAGAGATAGGGTTTAGAGCAGCCACAGACTTCACTGAAATCCTGTCTATCAATAGAAAACTGCTTCTTAACCCTAAAGTGGCGTTGCTTACCTGGTGGCTCCATCTTATCCTGATACCTGTCCACTCTGGTAGAAAGAGGAGAGCTAGGAAAGGTTCTTTCACACCCTCCGAATCCCTCCCACCAGGTTCCCCTCACTACCGCTACTATAGTAGCTAACTTGACCTTATCTGATCTTTCTGGAATTTTGTGTAAAAGCGACCACATCCCATCTCAATCTTCCTAACCATCTCTTGCTACAGTACACCATTGGCTGGTCCGTACTGCCCAGAGTAGGTCTCTAAGGGGCTACACCTACTCGGGAAATGACTCCTGCTTCTAGATTAGAGCCCATTAGCTGGTTCCACTTTTGAAACACCCACAAAATCTGTTTAGTTCTTTCCCCCTTTTCTGTCTATTCAAAACTTTGATCTCCTCTTGTCAGGTGTTGTGGAGATGTGTAAATAACCCCAGAAAGCTGCCATCAACTTAGAGCTTATGCCATTGGGCAGCAAGGAGATAGCAGATGTCTGTATTTTTAAACAAACACTCTTAAAGGTGTTCTGAATATCAGAAGAATGGCACACACCCCTCTTTAGAGTATTTATTTTTTCATCAGCAAATAGCACCAAAAACGGAAGAATAAATGCACCATTATTGGTGTTCTGACTTTTATGACAGAACTGCCTCTAAACACATTTCTAGGAGCAGAAACTGATCACCAACAGCACCAAAACCAAGCCAGGAATCACATCAGAGGGGAGTGATTTGTGAGCGGCGATATTGTCTTGGGTAACTTCTTTCTTGTTGCTATCTGTTGTCTTTTCTCAGATGACAGAAAGAAAGGGCGATCCAAATGAGAGGATCTCTAAACCATAACTTGTCAGCAACAATACTTGGTAGCATTCGTTTTAAAAGCTCCTAGTGGGGAACTGTAGACATTTTAAGTTCAATTTTGCAGAATGTATCCTTTCTGTAAAGAATATTCACGTTGGGCTTTTATTTCTTGAAACAAAACCCAACTAATGAGTCTGCTGATATGTAAGATAATGGATTATTGTGAGACATCTATCAATCACTTCTAACTCTATTTTTACCTGAAATATAACCTCTTTTCTCCTAGTGTCCATTCACTGCTTGCCATAGGAAAAAACTCCACCAACAGAGATTTCCACAGTGAGCAAATCCAGCACAAATCCGATGCATTTCGGAAAAGACGCTATTCTTTGGGAGTAAAGACAAGCCTTGTATTTATTTCCTCCGGTGATAAATTCGGTATCATCTGGTTTCAGAGAAATGTGAGAGAAAATAAAGCCAAACATGGGCCCACGGTCGGGTCAGCGTTTGGGCAGACTGCTCAGTCCGGGTGACTAGGGTCTTGCCTGCCGGCCACCCCAGCCTCCCCGCCCGCCCTCTGCGGCCTGGGGGTTGCAGCACACAACCTCCAAGCCCTCCCAGCACCATGACGCGAGTGCGTCAAGCCAAGTGCTCAGACACCCGACCCCAGGGAGCAGGGATAGCACAGGGCGTGCGCAACACCCAGCAGCCCCCAGAGGCCCGGAACAACCATGGCAGATTGGCAACTCCGACGCCTATGCCCTGGTCTCAGTAGGTTCTCGGTGGTTTCGCTGGTGGTAGGACTCGGAGCCCAGACGGGGGCGCATGGGGGCAGTGCGGGGCGTCCTCTCGTCACTCATCTAGATTGGCCAATGAATGCAGTGCCGCGGGCGCATCTGGCCAATAGGAGGCGGAAAGACTCATGAGTGGCATTGAGAGAGGGTGGAAGAAAGGGAGCCCAGGAGTGAAGTGGAAGCTAAGCCTGGTGAGCTGTAAAGAAGTTACTGGCGGGCGCTTTCGGCTTCCAGTTAGGAATAATACTGGCTCTGTAGCAACTACCCAGGAGAAAGATTCTTAAACCACCTCTTTCGTCCCAAGCCAGCATCCTCCTGCTTCTCTCGCGTACCTCTCCCCCAATTCATGATCAAGGGTCAGGAGCCAGGGAATGCTCTGCACCTCTCTGCTAGTAGGAAGCGGAGAGGCCGGGCAGAGTTGTTCAGTTGGACCTTGGCATGAGCACAATTAAGAGGTGGGCGTCTTGGCACCCTTTGCAGCCCTCAAGGACTGAAGGTAGGTAAAGCAGAAGACACCCTAGGCCCACCCAGTGGCGTCACAGCTCTGCGGCTGGGGAGGCTAGGCTGAGACGCCTCCCTCCGCCCCCCCCCCACCCCGCCCAGGCGCCTGCGAAGGGGCTGTCTTGAGTGTGCCACCTGTTAACCTGGCGCTCCGTACCCCCATGGTTACCGCCCCTGCTGGGCAGAGAGTCCTGGGTCTCTTCTCTTCTGGAGCCCCGAGGGGCTTGATGAGTAAGTGACACTTTTTGAGGAACCCTCAGACTTGAGACCCACGTTAGAGAGGTGACCGAGCTCCAGATCTGCCAAGTTTGGGCCTGGAAGGCGCTTGTCCACAGAGCTGTGGAGAAATTCTGATTTGCCGAAACCTGCTTCCTGGGACGCGTGCCTGGCCTGGGCGCCAGTGTAGAGACCCAAGGCTGAAGATCTTCTGAGGGGCTTCAAAAATATGTCTTTTGTTTTGGGGCAGGTTCCCAGTGGGCTGGAGAACGTGGCTGACAGGGGTGAGGGAAGGCGAGCGTCATTTGCAGGGTGCTTAGTTTCGCTGCTCCTTTCTTTGTATCGTAAAAAAGAAACAAAAATGACTGATGCTGGCTGCGAAAGCCTAGGCGCAATGGTTTTTCGGAATCAGGGCAAAGGTGTGATGGTGGAGCCACAGATTTCTTACGCTCTGATGCTGTTGTCTTGGCAGTGGTCTGAAAGAGTCACCTGGGATTCGTGTTCTGCATAACGGGACTCAGAGTCGCCTCGGATGCGATAGGACTGAAGAGCAAACGTCGGGGATTATTATGACGATTTTCCAAGGAACGGGGTTCGCAGCGCTGAATAGAAGAAAAGGCTAGTTCCTCGGTTGTCCTGACAGCATTTGAGACCTAGAAACCTCAGGATTGCCCAAATTGCCTGGATCAGCAACTTTCCTATCGTACACTTTTTCAAAGAAAATATTTTCTTTTCTCTGTGCTCTCCTTTTACTCCCAGCACTACATTCCCTGGTGCAGACTTCAGCCTCTTCATTTAAATTATGTCTTATGTTTTTGCCAATATGATATCTAATTGAAAATTAATTTTTGGTTTTGGATGAATCTGTGAAGCTCACGTTGTAAGAAGAAAGGGGGAACTAGACACAATGAAAGAGAAGTCCAAAAATGCTGCCTGGACTAGGAGGGAGAAGGAAAACAGTGAGTTTTATGAACTGGCTAAATTACTGCCTTTGCCCTCAGCTATCACCTTGCAGCTGGACAAAGTCCCATAATCAGACTCAAGACCAGCTATCTCAAAATGAGAGAGGTGTTCCCAGAAGGTAAGTGGCTTTACTAGAAGGAATTTCAAAGCAAAGAGGGTAGGAACTTGCCAGACAATGAGCCTACCCCAGTGAGGGAGGTGCACCCAAATTTACTACATTTGTATTCTATGCAAAGGGAATTTTAGCCTAACTACTTGATTCAGGTCCTGGATGAACTCAAGGTTGCTTTTCCTTTTCCTAGCTCCCCCTACTGCCCCATTAATACTTTCTGTTCAGTCCATCAGATGTGTTTGGTTGGGAAGCAGCCCAACAGTGCTTTTGTCAACACGTCAGATACTGGGCTCAATTGAAAGTACTACTAGTCCAAACATGACTTTCTTTTTTATTCCATTTGTTTGAATTGTATCCAGTAGAAAGCAGGAACACTGCTAGATTCTGCATATTTGTTAGATATGGATATATCTACTTACATGTAACTAAATCAGATAATAATTTCTCTATATGACTATGGTTCTGCAAGTGAGGAGGTATATTCATACAAATACAAGAGACTGGATTTATCCTGTCTCTTGGATGCCTATAGTAAATTTATTCTGCATTTTCCAGATATTCTCAGATTAGGAAACTGATTCTGGGACTTGGTGATTTGCAACTCTGACCTTTATATTATCTATAAGATACTAATCTAGTTCCAAAATACATCAGATTGGACTAAGATGGCTACCCAACTTGGAAAATATCTTCTGGCAGGTTGGTCAATGGATCCTGGAAAAATTGTTTGATAAGGCTGGGAAATTAGAATAGTTGAGTCATTGACATGATTTGAAACTTATATTTAGTTTATCAACATTCACTGTGTGAGGCAGAGCAGCCCTCATATAACACTGTGCTGTAAAAAACTGTTTATACTCACTAGGGAAAGGACGCTTCTCTCTTTCATTTGCCCATTTACTCAATCACATTAAATCAGGTTTACAAAATATTTTAAATATGTTTTCACTAGAAGAGGAAGATTTGAAAATGAAAGGAGAGATTACTACTCAAGCAAACAAAAATCTAGCAGAAAAAAAACCCTGTTAATTTACAAACAAAACTTCTTATTTGACCTCTGAAAGTTTATGTTGAATCATTATTTTGAATGCTTGGCATTTGTGGTTTTAAAAAAATACTGGTGGGCAAGGAAATAGTCATTATTGGGCTTGGAGTTTCACTTTGCTTGATCTTGATGCAAAAGCTTGCAAAAATATGCATCAAATTAGTCAGGGACACTACAGGAAAACTTCCAAATTATAGTTCAATTCTACCCTCAAACTACATGGTCCGTTCCTCTTAAAGTGGTTCCTTGAACAGTTCTCCTCATTTGACCCTGGAAACCACAGGAGGAGGGGAATCAAAGCTTTAAGTAACTGTAAAGTTTAAAAAAATATATTTAGAAAGAGAGAGGAACTTTATGCTAAAAACCACATTTCCCATTCACACTGTGCTGAGAATCTCTGATGGGAAACTGATGGTTATACCACACTGTCTTCTGCTTAAAATAGAGTTCTTGTTGTCTTGTATACTGTCAGCGCCTACTTTATAAAAATAAAGCTGTTGCCAACTCAGCTACCGTTGCGCAGTTCCTAACAGGATTACTAGCAGTGATCTGCCAGCCCCTGGGTCTCTGTGGGTTCCCTTTCTGCGTGATTTCTAGCTGGTCTCGGCAATTACCAATGCCAGTGTCGCCCGCTGTTTGATCAGAAGCAGCCTATGGTGCTGCCTGTGAGGCTGGAGTGATCACAGGAGGAGAAGAACAGTGCATGGGCGTTGGGAGGCGGGCGGCATCACCAGGCACTGAGACCTGGGCAGGGGCCAGCTCTGCCAGAAAGAGCTCGGGACTGTTTTGGGTGACTGTTTTTGTTTTGTAAGAGAGCAACTTTCTTGTTTAATTAAGTCCTACCTCCACAAATTATAAATCACGTTATAAGTAAATAGGAGGGACCAAAAGTAAATTTCCATAGGGAACTTCTCATTATTTATTTTATTTTATATTTTTTAAGAGAACAGAGGTGAAGTCTCTTGCCGGAATACCCTTGGTGGCAAGGCCAGTCCCCTCTGACTATTTTAAAGGGCAATTGTGCTTTCTGCAGGCAACCCCCCTCACCTCCTCTAGAGTCCCGCCCGCCCCTCCCACCTATCCCTTCTGTGGGTGAGTGTGAGTTGATGGGGAGGAGGGGACGGATGATGTGTGAACTCTGGGCAACTCATTGATTTCTCCAGCTACTGTGGAGCTCTTAACTCACCCACAGCCTCCACCCAATGAGTTAAGACAGGGTCATAGGAACAGCTGGCTCCTAGGGATGAGGTTGTAATTCTGAGAGCTTCAAAAACTCAAATTCGGCCCTTCAAAACAGTAAAAAAGAAAAACAACAATAAATAACAACAACAACAACAACATATCAGCTTTCCAAAAAAGAAAATAGTGAAAAGCCTTAGAATTTGGCAAAACCTGCAGGGGATGCCCAATTTGGGTCCTTCCTTGTCTCAGAGAAGCTGGAAGGACTAAACTGAGGTCCAAGGCAGTGAAGGAAACCCGAGTCCTTTTCATCTGTGTATGGTTGTAGCTTTTTTTTTTTGTACTGGTGACTGTACACAGTGGTAGCTTTACCACTAACCTACACCCCAGGCCCCATCCTGGAACTTGTAATCCTCCTTCCTCAGCCTCTCAGTCCCCAGGATCACTGACTTGCATCTCAATATCCAGATGGTTACATTCTTCTTTAGTGAGATTAAATGGAATTTGAAGATTAAATTCATCCTTCTTATATCAGTCTTGAAGCCATTCTAGCACATAGTAGACCCTCAATAAATTTTGTTTTAGGGATAGCTATTTTATCATGGTAAATATTCCATTACACATAGATTTTTGTAAGACACTCTTAAATAATTATAAATCTGGTGACATAGCTATAGGCATAATTATATTGTAAAATTTTTTTTTTGTTGTTCGTATCAAATTCATCTATATTACCCTACAATAAAAAAGCTATAAATTAAATGAACAAATAAAATTCCCCCATACTTATTTTTAAAGGAGAAAAATAATTAAAATATAGGTCATTTCCTTTCCAATCTTCCCTGCTATGTGTAGTTTTTCACTCAAGAGTCTATTAGCTTTAATTTGGTGGCATGTTTCATCTTTTAAACTTATTGTACCTGAGTAGAGAATAATAAACTAATGAGGGAGAAATGATAGAGAAAAGAGGATGGGATATGGATATTCCAAATAATTAAGAATAAGCATGATATTCCCATGTTGAATTTGAGATTTAATAGTAAAAAAAGTAAAGTAAAAAAGAAATTCTGATAACATTATTGTGAAATCATTAAAATCACATATCTTCTGACTGATAATAGTCTTTTCTAAATAGTCTAGAAAAGGAAAGATTGAGGCATGTAGAAATATATAAATCTTAGGTGCTATCAAAGCTGGAGAGACAGGATAAAAAAGAGATGTCTTGACCTTGACCTTTGTGTGCTAAATAGGACAAATTCAACTAAAAAGAAATACATATTAATTACCCGTCTATAATGCAATTTTACTGGGCATAGTGGTATGTGGAATGAACTTTGAAGAAATCAGATATGTTTTCAAGTCTATAGCTGTTCAGTCTTGGTAATATCACCCTGCCATTTTGTTGTCAAAACCTCTTTAGAAAATAAAAATAATCACAATTAAAATTACTGAAGTGTTCAGGAAAGAGAGGATGATTAAGCAAACCTCCACACACCCTTTCTATAATATTCATCTCTAGATAGAAATCCCTCTTTGTTTTCTTCAGTTCTCTGCTTCAAAAAATATAATATAAATCGGTGATTTAAGACTGTTTTTCATGCTGCTCAAGGAAATGATTGAGCATTAAGTTTCCATGTTTATTTTCTTACAGAAGTTTTTCTCATTTAAAAGCCTTTAATCACAGTTCATGCTCTAAACTGATTTTCTCCGTTTGATTCTAGTTTTTATGTTGACTTAAAATGTGGAGTGAAGAACTAAATTTTGTGCAGAGCATTTGCAAGGCAGATTTATTTGCTAGAAATTGTAGGTCTAGCCACTGGGGTGGGGGGAACACCTTTTTTCTTAAGGAGACAGATCACTACCAAAAAATAATAACATGAAAAAAATATAAAAAACAGGTATAAAAAGCTATCGTGATGATTTCAAATAAGGTATGATCACGTACTTGAAGATAAAACAATACTAAACTTATAGAGTAAAAAAACCTGATTTCTACAAGAGTTGTTTTTCAGTTCTAGGGAATTCCAGCAGCTTGAAACTTTTCCTGACAAATGGTGACACAGTATACAAAGCCACAGATTCTTGCTGCATTTCTCTATAGGTCCAGGAATTTCTCAAAAAAAAAAAAGAGGTTCAGACTCTTATAATATTAATGATTTTAGTGGATTATTCATTGCCAGTCTTTGATCCATAAAAATTTAAATTTTATGCGAGGAAGAGAAACCCCAATTATTTAGGAATGGTTCTGCAATGGACTTGTCTGTGCTTTGCGGCTCTGCCTCACAGGAGTGGGCCTCTAGGGAAGTGGCATCATCACATCCCACTGCTCTCAAAGGCCCAAAGACTTGGGCACCTCCGCTTGACATTTTTTTTTCATTTAACTGACATCTGCTAGTTTTTTATTAAGTATAAAGGCCAGTTAATCAATTCATTAGATTGGTCAAGGCAAGACACCTGAACTACACAACAGAATTTAAAAAGCAGTTGGTTTTGTAGTAGTTCTCTGGTAATCTCACACGCATGCACACATACAAACAAATTGATAGAGTACTCTGGATATTAGATTCCCCCATAATCTTGTATAATGCACAATCTGCAGTTTTTTGCTAATGATATAAATTGGACACGACCAAATTAGAAATTACTGATAAACTCTTTGGGGAACTTTAGCTGTATTCCTCCAAAGATTGACTTTAAACTAAATATATATATGATTTAACAGACACTTTGAAAAAAATTGAATTGTAACTCAATTTTCTACTTTTTAAATATGACTAAGAAAAAAGTTTTAAGTAGTAATGTCTACATTTTAAAAAAATGACAAACTATTAACTGGGTGAATCTGGGTTGGGGGAAAGCTATACAGTATTATTGCACTCCACGAATGTGCAGAATTCCAGAACGTGCCAGGACAGAAAAACTATTTTGTATTGAGGTTTTTCAAGAGGTACAATGAGCCTGCCAAAAAAGCATCTGGTCTGTACTAACAGCTGGCTGTCTTCAGTACAGGCCTTCATAGTGTCAGTCACGCGGCTCTTGCAAAGATCCCTTAATGTAAAAGAGTTTTCAGTTCTGATAGGTGGGGCTATGATCGATAATGCGGAATTGAATCATGTGCACGCTGAGTTTCATTTCATTGTCAAGAATTTAAACAAGTTTTTGCATGAATGGGAGATGACCAGATTCCAGCTTAGACCATACAGGCACATCATTTAAAGTTATCTCAAATGCACCTGTTGACATACACTGGTTCTCAATCATGTTGCTTAAGAAGAAAACCATCATACATGCATAGACCTTATTCTCCTGGCCCCACTGCCAGATGCTAGGAGCTTGCATGCCAAAGAAAGCAAAATGGTCCTTGCCAAAAATGATCAAGCCTATTAATAGGAGTTTGAAGATTGACAGGAAACAGGCTATGTGTCTATAAATTGGTTGAGGGAGGTAATTCTCTCCTTCTATTCCGATATCTGGGTACCGCTGACTAATAACCCGCATGTACTCCTCAAACATCCGCCTGTAACCTCAGGAAACACAAATCTGAAACTTGAGCAGCGGCCTCGTAGCCTATGCATCTTTAACCTCTTGCTGGGCACGCCAACAAGGTTGGCCGAGGCCTTGTTCGACCAACGCTGCCACCAGGAGAAGCAGCAGAAGCCTCATCTTACTCGAGACTGCCGCTGTTGCTGCCTTCAGACGGAGACTGGGACCGCCTTCGCTTGACATTTTTTAGCCACCATGCGGGACACTCCCCAGATATTTACACCCAGTTTTAGTCTGAATCTTGGCGAACCCTCCCCTCCCTTCTTGTTTTGCAGTTTTTCTTTATTAGTAGGCGGCTCAGACGTGTGGCTGGCAGGCTCAGTCCCCAAAGGAAAGCCTAAACTGGGAGGCAGAATGCAGCATGACAAGGGCACAGAAAGGGTCCGCTCTGTGAACATCCGGCTTCGTCCCACGTTTACAGTAACATTAGTGGCTTCTCAGGCCCCTGAGCGGCAGGCAGAGGAAGGCAGGGCACATGCATTGCAGACAGTGGGGAGTCGCACATTACGGGGTCCCCGGGAACTGGTGCAGGACAAGGCCTGGCAGGGCAGGGTCATTGACGCCCTATGGAGCTCTGCCACACTGGCCGGGTGGCTTAGAAGGGCCCCTGCGCCAGAGGAGGGAGAGGGTGCACGCCCGTTTTCCAGTCGACCTTCTGTCCAAGGACTGATCCTGGAGTTCTGTCTCGATTGGAAGTGTCCATTCTCCCTTTCTGTTCCCCAGAGAGTACAGCCTCAGAGGCGGGGGTGGGGGTGGGGGTGGGAAACCCCAACACCTAGGTGGCTTGGTATCTCCAGCGGAGGAATGCAGGTTTTTGCATTCAGTAATGATGCACAGGCTCTGCAGGATGCATAGGCTTTGGGATTTCCTTCCTGGTCCAACCTTCTCCCCCTCACCCTCCGCTGCGGTTGACCCAGGTAGTTTGGACAAATGACTTGGGACTAAAAATTAGGAGTTGTGCCTTCCAGGGTCTTTCCAGCCCCAGTCTCTAGGTTATGGTCCAATGGAGGGACAGCATCTCTAGTTTATGCATGTATCCCCTCATTGCTAAAAGGCATATCTTGATATATGGAGTAGACAGTGGTCCTGGGAACAACTACAAGGAGGATGCATTTCTGAGGCAGTATTGTATGTACAGAATAAAAGAAACAATAAGCTCTTTCCTTCCACCTCTTCCTGTTAGAGTGAACACGGCAATGATGCAGGGTCTGTAATCTGTATTTTTTCAAGGCTGTGAAGTTCATTCAGAAGGAATACCTTGATCCATTTATTTTTGCTGCTTGCAATAACACTGCTGGATGATGCTTTGGGCTCAGCTAGACTGAGGCTCATCATTCATTCTCCAAGAACTGGCCTAAATGGTGCCTGTGGGATTAGGTCAATTTTAGTGGATCTACTTCGCCTCATTTGGTTACTAATTGGTTTCTTGTTTTATAAATAGAAATCTCATTTTCAGGAAATTACAAAACCCATGCAGTCAGTGCATTGAGGTAATCCTTGGGTCAGGGGGTATTTAAATGGAAATGGCTCAACCACCACCAAGGGTAAAGCAACAGTGAACCTTACCGGGGTTTTCACATGAAATGTGAGTTAGCCCTTTAGAGCCATAATAGATACATCCCTTCTAATGCTACTTATGTAAATATGATAAACTAGACCTGAAGGAAAGAGGGGGGCCTGGGAGAAGCAAAATTGATCTGCTAAGGTTAATGTGGCATATCTTGGAAATCTTCCAAAATAGATCATGTTTTTCTTACTTTTCGGCCACTGTATCTGGGGAAAATTCTTTTGTCTAAAACCCGATTTAGTTATTGCCTCCCTCACAGAGCTCCTTTTCTCCTTTGCAAAACCCTGTTCCCTAGGCCTCACCGAATTACAAGAGAATCTTTAGATCTTTTTCCCACTATAATCCCGCCGCCAAGCCAGCTGGTTTCCACCTCATTTTAAACAGACAATCAAAGGATTTGTGAATTTTCTGCGGTAGGTCAAGTGCAGAAACAAAATCTCAGATTACCCCCTCGCCAACTGAAATTGGGTGCCAGATCTTGTCACTGAAGGCAAGAGGGAGGGGGTCCAGGGAAAGGGGGTCTCTGGCCCACTTGGAGACTTTTGGAAAGGAGGACCCTTGATGCGGGCTTGGGGGAGTGTCCTCTGCACCCCAAAGGGCGAGTTCCTCCTGGTATTATGTCAGGGAAGACCGACAGGTAGAGGAGGGTAGCCAGTTCCTTATAAAACCTAACCCAGACGCAACCGGGTGATGGAGATTTCAACAGGAAACCAAGGGAGAAGGAAATGCTTCCTTAAAGCAAAAGGTTCCTTAAAAAGGTGAAGATGGGAGGAGAGGGGAGGGGGGATAGTAGGGGATAGGAAAGGTAGCAGAATACAACAGTCACTAACATGGCATTATGTAAAAACGTGGATGTGTAACCGATGTGATTCTGCAATCTGTATTTGGGGTAAAAATGGAAGTTCATAACCCACTTGAATCAAATGTATAAAAGATAATATGTCAAGAGCTTTGTAATGTTTTGAACAACCAATAAAAAAAAGGTGGTGGGGGTGGGTGGAGAGTGGATAAGGAGGGGGAGGGAGGCCACTGTGAACCCGCACCCGGATGCTCTGTTTATTGACCTTTGGGAAGTCTTATTTTCCCTGTAGGAGCATAATAATAAGGCCCTAACCCGACACCAGATGCAGTTGAGGCTGGCGCCCTAGACCAGTGTCCCCCACCCCCAACCCCAACAGCCCAGCCCAGAAATCTTCAGATCATTTGGGTAGGGTGGGCGCTCCTGGAGACCAACAAAATCTTACATTGAAGATGTTTGTTGGCCCCACACACAGGTTGCCAACACTTCTGGGGGCTTCCAGCCGGTCTCCCCACACAAGGAAGATGCAGTCCACCCCTAAAGTGCACGAGTGCCTGCCCTCCGCTTGTGCAAGGGGTTTCAGGACTTCTCAGGTGCAAGGGTGCTCACCTGCGTCCCAGGCACTCTCTGAAGGGAACTTTTCCTTTACCCTGTTAGCCTCCGCAGTCAACTCGTTCTGACTCTTCTGGGTAGCAATGTCTGAACAGTGATTTAAAAGAAAAGAAAATGTGGTGATAGATATCAAGGAGTATAGATTGGTTGAATCATGAGGAGCGAAGGGGAAGGAGACAATAGGAAGGGGGGTTTACAGGTGACTGGGACAGGGACCTCCTGGAATGGTCCAGAAGAAAAGAAACCAGGGCGGTGGAGACACTCTGGGGAGGGAAGTCGGGGCAGGCTAAAAAGTCAGGAGGGGTCAATCAGCAGAGGGAAAGAGAGGAGTCTCATAGCAGGCGGGGACATCAGTGTTTACAGAGCAGTGGGGAAATTGGTAAATTTATTTAGATGTGCAAACACCCAGAACGACCATATTTGAGCTTAAGGGGCGTTCAGTGTCACTCGTTGCCAGGATTGTGATCGCTTGCTTAGGAAGCAGCTCCTGGCCAACACCTTGAAAAAAAACCTAACTCCTTGTGTTATTGTGAAAGATTCTTCCCAGCGCCACATTTACAGTGTTTTTGTCATTGTTCGTTTTAAGTAAGTGCCCCTAATGAAGAAGTTCATCTAAAGAAAAAAAAAAAGATGTCATGTTAAACCTTGTACAATGATGTAAAAATGGAAGGACTTCACTCTCTAGATGATGTAATTCCACAAGCAGTCCCATTAGAGATATCATCTATAACACATTGAACATAGATCTGCCCAAGTTTCTTCTGCCTTCTTATTTCTTTCTGTACACAGGTAATATAGTAGACTATTGATTTTTAAAAATCAACAATGAGAGTCTTCAAGGTTTGCTGTTTTAGGCATCACCATAAAAACTGGCAAAGCCTCAAAAGATCTTAACGTGGTAACATGGAGGAGATGAATGGACTGTCTTTGTTAATAGGAGATGGTACCTGACAAGTAGAGAACGGAATTACTTTCTATGTCAAGAATGCAACGAAAATATTGCTAAGAAATTGTTAGCACCTCAAAGTAACTGACTTCAGAAAAGTCCCCTTTTGGAGGCAGAGGGGACAGGACTAGGGTGTGTCAAGTTGGGGCTCCCAGGGAAAAGGAAGATGAAGGATTTGGAAGGGATGCTGGTGAGCGTCAGACTGAAAGTCAACCCCAAGCTCAAAGATTTTTTCAAAGGGGATTAAAGTCAGATCCAGGGGAGGAGAATGTCGAGAAAGTCCCGCAGTCAATCAGAGAGGATGCCAGGGACCAGATGAACCTGGCCAGTTGTTTTGGGCCACTTTGGGGGTAGAGGTTCGCTATGTGGGGGAACATCCTCCACCTCTTGGTAAGGAATATGATGAAAACTTTGGGCGAGAAATGAGTGTCTCTCCTCTCCTTGAACAAACTAGTGAACCTACGTGAAAGTGATCGCTAGTGTGTGATGTCGAGTGCTTCTCCAGTGCAGAGGTCCCTTGAGGTCCAACCAGGAGAGCACTCCAGGAGAGCCTGTCCTCGCTGAGAAGCCCGGTTCCCTCAGAGCCAGAGGTTGGCTTCTGCTCAGAACCCAGGGAGGGGCCAACATTTATACTCAACATTTATACATCACCTCTTCCCAACTGTGCAGGTTGGGTGGGGGTGACTGGGAAATAATATCAGGGGCTTTTTCCTCTTGCGCTAAAGTGTAACAAATCACAAAAAAATTCCAACTAGTCCCCAACTGACACTCGAGCTGGGGTTCTGATACTAAAGTTTGTTTCTAGGTCTTCCCAGGGCTCAGTGAGGTGGTAGAACTAAAGCCCTTAACTGGGTGAGGATGGGCAGATGGCAACTTGCAAGGCTGAGAGGGAGGCAAAGTGGCAACCAAGGCTTTGAGTTTGGAAAACAGTCGGGCAAGGCTCCATCAGGGTGCTGAGACCAAGGCAGGGAATATCTTTTGTCATCTCTCCGTCACTGGCACTGAAAGCCCAGGGCCAAGCCGCCAAGACAGAGCCACAGAACCATCTGGAATAAAGGATTTCTGAAAAAGATAACAGGAATCTGGTAGAAGTGCACATCTGTGCTTTAACCCACATGTTGTGGTTCCAGCTGGGTCTGCAACTAACTTCATCTCTTCCTCGTAGTTCCCAGGCTCCCCCTCGCCCCAGGCCAGCCCAGGCTCTGGGTTCCACACATACACACCCCCAGGTAATGAGTTGAACCACTGTGAGGTGCATATTACATTTTTGTTGGCAGTGCACACTGTTTTAAATTGCCTGCTGCCGGCTTAAGTCGCAGAACAAATATTTTAAATAATAAAACTCCCCATGGTATTTTTAGGTTAGACACTTGTCCCCTACCCCACACCCTCTTTATTATCATTCAAGTCAACTGAGAGTGGTAGCTTAGAACCTAATCCCAAACAATCCCTCACCTATTGTAGCTCTTGCCCAATCTCTCCTCTTGTTTTTTTTTTTTAACCTCAAACTTCTGGTAGGATTGACTTCTATTGCTTATTTCAGTGGCTCACTCCCTTCCCCATTTGCTCCAACATCCCTGCAGTCTGTCAACTCTTCTACCCATTAGGCTCTACAAAGGCCCCACCACATTTTGAAATTAAGAATCCAATGCCCATTTTTTAATCCTCCCTCAACTTGTACATCCAACACAATAGGAGGCTCAGGGCTGGGGCTATAGCTCAGAGGCAGAGTGCTTGACTAGCATGTGTGAGGCAGTGGGTTCTATCTTCAGCACCACCTAAATTAGACAAAATAAAGGCATTCTGTAAATCTACAACTACAAAAAATTAAAAAAAATAGGAGGATCAATTGTATGTCATCAGAAAGTCCTTTCCTCATAGACTTTACATGCTAAGAGGAGCCTTAGAAACCCATCAGGTGTACTGCATAGTGTACCAGGTGACAGGTACTGTGGAGAAAAATGAGAGGCAGGCTCTGTTTTAGGGTCACAGTTTAAAATGGAGATGATTGAAGCAAAGACCTTTAAGGAAGTGACACTGAAGATGTAACATTCTCCTTTTTTTCTACAATGTAGGTAGTAGCTTGATTTCCCAGATTTCTCTCCCTCTCTGAATTCTCCTCTTTGATGTTTCCACCACTGTCTGTTTCACAAGTGACGTAGTTTTCAGAAGGTTCTAGCTGTTTCTTCTCTCAATACTCCACAGCCTCCTGGGTGATTTTAATCAACACCACTGCTCCAACTCTTCCCTCCACATGGCCCTGCCTATCTTATCCAGATCTAGAACCCCTCCTGAATTCTAGACCTTTATTTCCTACTAACAACTAGACACATTTAAGTGAAAATGTTAATGTCCCTGAAGCATCTCTAAGACAAAAATGCATATTGCTCTGGCCCAAACTTCTTTTTTTAAAAAAAATTTATTTATTTTTTTAGTTGGGCACAATACCTTCATTTATTTATTTTTATATGGTGCTGAGGATCTAACCCAGGGCCTCGCACCTGCGAGGCAAGTGCTCAACCACAGGGCCACAATCTCAGCCCTCTGGCCCAAACTTCTGCTTGTACAAAATTCAATGTTGCTCCAAATTTCAGTCTTGGTTAATGTCATCACCCTCTACTAATGTCCTTTCTGAAACCTGAAAGTCAACCTGAGCTCTCTTTCTGCCATCAATTAGCATGAAGTTCACAGCAAGCATCATCTTTAAATTAGATTCTCATCTTTCTTCATCTCTTTTTTGATCACTCAGTTTCAGACTTGACCCATCTCTGCTGCAGCAATCTGCTCTGATCTATTCACCCCCCATTCCTTCCTTCCTTCTGTAGGTCATTTCCAAGATTAAAATAATACATCTAAGTATGTTATTTTCCTTCTTAGGAAACCTCTGTTGGAATCCT
Organism: Callospermophilus lateralis; assembly: GCF_048772815.1. Lineage (NCBI taxonomy): Eukaryota > Metazoa > Chordata > Mammalia > Rodentia > Sciuridae > Callospermophilus > Callospermophilus lateralis. The sequence goes on along the minus strand of NW_027515347.1, from coordinate 480,907 downwards.
AATGCCTATAAGAACAACTTCAGATTCCACAAATTGACATTCCAAATTTCAAAAATTTACTGTGGGTGTACTTTTTCAGCTCCACCTGTAGTACACCAAACACATCACTTCAGAATACATCTGATTCATCCTCCCACAAAGTCCCTGCCTTTGCCACATTATCCCTTCAGCCTAGGATGCTCTTCTTCCCTTCTCTAGCCCAACCTTCCTTTCCAAAGTTCTGCTCAAACATCAGCTCCTGTAAAGCATCTTTGACTCTCCTTCTCTCATCTCCTAAATGCCCCTTTTCTATACACTTTCTAGTGCCATTGGCCAACTTTATTGTCTCTATAGATTTCAGACTGTAGGTTCATCCATGTTGACCAGTGCAGGAGGGATCGGATCTTTCCCAAATCCTGCTATTATTCTTTTCATGATCTAACAATGTCCCTACAGAGCCCTTCAAGCATGACACAGAAAACCTCTGGTTCTTTCAGTAGAACCTAATCTACTTCTGTGATCTATCTCCAGAATTTTTGTGCATGTCTATTACAAACATGTTTTCTTTGTCCCCTTTGGTAAATCCTGAGCCTATGGGGCATGAGCATTGTCCACAACTTCCTCTGGATCTCTTCTCATGTGCTACATGCTTCAGATGCTTACAAAATTGGAATGAGTGAAAAAAAAGAGGGGCTCTTGTGACTGGTTCTGTGTCCTGTTTCCCAACAGCCTCTCTCTTCTATCTCTCTGCATTTCTGTCTGAATGTTTCTAACTTTCGCCTTCCCCGACCCCTGCATTTCAACAGATGGCCCAGAGGCCTCTCTATGCACTCTATTTCTGCCTCCCCAAAACCTGTATGGCTTCATCTTTGTGGTGGCCCCAGATGGGAAGGTCATGTACATATCAGGGACAGTCTCAGTTCACCTGGGACTTTCTCAGGTAGTGAGTGGTCTACACTTCCAGCCTGCAGTATTTACAGCCAGAGTTGGAAGCAGGAGGGGTGGGGCTTCCCCAATCCTTTTATGTCTGCATTTCTGGGCTAGAGACTTCTCAGCTGATGGAGGGATTCATTAAACAGGTCTGGATCTTCTCATTCCTAGACTTCCCTTATCCATTAGCTTCCACCCAAAGCCCAAGCAATTGCTACTTTTTTGAGGCTTTACAATAAGCCAGATACTGTGGGAAGAGATTATATGCTTATCTTTACCAGAGATGCTACTATTACTACCACAACAACAACAACTACTAGTTATTGTTATTATCTCACAGATAAGGAAGCTGAGGTGTACACAGGGGCAGAAATAAAATCAGAACTCAGGGCCAATTGCTGGCTCCTGTTTTCATGGCCCAACAGACCCCCCCACCACCACCATCAAGTTTTCAGCTTCTTCATGGGACATTCTACTACTGCACAGACGATGATACTCTTTACAGGTAGAGCTGAGCGGAAACAGCATTTATTAATATGTCCACCCTGCCGACCACATCGAGATGACTGCAGTGCTCACTGCCCACCAACTCTACCACTCTCATGTTGTACAGGGTAAGGCAGACACATGTCTGCAATGCTTAAGCCCATGGCGCTCAGCTTGTGGTTTTCCCCAAGTTTGTCGTGGCTGGAACCAACCAGTCATATGTCTCATGTCCTGATCTCCCCTCTGCTTCTCTCTCTTTCAGAGCATGAGATCGAGCGCTCCTTCTTCCTGAGGATGAAGTGTGTCTTAGCCAAGCAGAATGCTAGCCTCACCTGCGGGGTTACAAGGTAAGTGGATGAGGTGAAAGATTGACACCCAGCAGCAGTTGCGTGTCTTTGGATGGGGTGGGACACAAGGATTTGCAGTGTCTGAGGGTCATTTCCACATCAGGGACCGCTCCTGCGTGAGCCATAGTTAGTAGTACATTTGTTTCAAAGAGCAGTGGGTCCAGATGATCTATTAGTCCCCGAACTGTATGAACTGCTCGAAATGAAGCTGAAAGACTAGGTCTGACTGGCCTAGTACTCCACAGCCACAGGCCTCTCAGAGATGGGTCTGAAGAATACTGAGAACCTCTGAAGTGGTGAGGAACCCTTGATGGGTTCCTAGGAGTTCAAGCCTAGGGCCAGTTTGGACCTCTAAAGAGGTTAAGAATCAGAGCTTCAGCTCAAAGCTATGGTTCTCAGGTTGAATGCGATGAACGTCCTAAGGCACATTAGGGTTGGTGGAGGTCCAGGCGTCTTCACTTTTACAAGCTCCCATGTGAGTTCAGTCTGACCTGCAGTCACTCTCTTGAGACACTTTAGAGTCCTAAAACTTTGGGCCCCTTCCCAGAAGGGCGTGGCCCAGACAATGTTTCTGGCTGAGTAGTTTAAACAGGTTTCAACCCCCTCCTCATCTTTCTGAAGCTCTTCCTGAGTCTCCTGCCCTCCCACTCTGCCACAGGTCAGTCACTGCCGTGGCTACCTGAAGATCTGCCAATACAGCTTGGGCATGTCCCCCTTGTACAGCTGTTACCAGAATGTGGGCCTGGTGGCCGTGGGTGACTCGCTGCCTCCTAGCGCTGTCACGGAGATCAAGCTGCACAGTAACCTGTTCATGTTTCCAGCCAGCCTGGACATGAAGCTCATCTTTCTGGACTCTAGGTGGGTGGGCACGACCACAAAGGGCTGTTTCTAGTGTAATGAAACCCTTCTTAGCCACAGATAGATTCCCTTTGATCTGAATGAGCCTATTCTGCAGATGAGGCAACTAACCAGGTTCTTCGAACTGAGAGCAGGCACCCAAGTCTGAGACTGTGTTTGGTCGGGAGTTGAAGGCACGGGGCACTCATCTAACCCAAAATCCTCTCCACAGGGTGGTAGAGCTGATGGGGTATGAACCTCAGGACCTGATTGAGAAGACTTTGTACCACCACATTCACGGCTGTGACACTTTCCACCTGCGCTGCACTCACCATCTGTGTAAGGAACACTCTGCTCTGCACCCAAACAACCTTGGACGCTCCCCAGGGTGGTGGGGAGTTGAAACCTAACAACACGCAAACCAACTGAAAGAAACCCTCATCCTGGTAATGGCCCTGGTGGTGTGTGAGGCCCCAGAGAGGGCCAGCTGGCACACTGGGCCTCATCTTGTTTCTCTAAATTACACCCGTCCTAACTCTGGTGAAAGGGGCGCTTCTAGTCAAAAAATCTTCTATTGTTCTGCTTCCCCACCTGCAAACATCACTGAAGTAGTGAACAAAAATCGAGGCTGTTAACTTTCCTAAGCTGACTCTTACAGAAATTTCCTGGTATTTAGGGTTGAACCCAGGACCTTGCGTTCATTATGCAAGCAAGTGCTCTATCACTGAGATAAATTCCCAGTTCACATCTCGGCTTTTCATATAGTTTGTTTGAGCTTAATCTACACAGGCTCTTCCTTCCATAGTTAGGCGAATTCAGGGAAACTCTCAACTTTATCCGTTCCCCCCATTGCTAAAGGTGCAGACATGTGCCCAGAGACGTGTCATGCACTAGCATGCCTATAAAGAGTACCCGGCATCTTGGTACCATGTAACAGGGCCATCTTTTGGGAATTGGCCTTTTGTTTCTCCCTCCTGCCAGGTGCAGTTATTAAGGCCCACAGGGGGTCCGCACTCTCACCACCTGGCATTTGGGATAAGTCTGGGTCAAGCTGGTTCACCACCATTTGCCTCTGTCTCTTCATCAGTGCTGGTGAAGGGGCAGGTGACCACCAAGTACTACAGGTTCCTGGGTATGGGTGCACAACAGCCTGTCGCCCAGGCCACACTGCATTGTCAGCGTTAACTATGTCCTCCTGGGGGTGCAAGCCTGAGACCCCTTCGACCACTCCGCGGGACTCTGGTCTCTGAGAGAAAGCATGTGGTGGGCACAGCCTGGTTAGGAGAGACTGGGATCATCTGGGTATTCTGGTTTGAACCCTAAGTACCGGCTTTGCTGGAAGGAGGCAGGTCGAGCACTTTCATCTTCCTGAAGAGGCTTTCTTGTTCTTTTCTAGAAGAAGATTTAGAGGTTCTTCCATCGCACTCCATATTTGCTTTCTTTTCTTTCTCTTAACCTTTTAAGCAAACTCTGCATTAAATGAAACTTAATGCAGCAGAAAGAAAAAAGAGAGAAAGAGGACAGGATCCAACATTTGGAGCCATTTACAGTTAAAAAACAGGACATCTGTTTCACTTTTTCAGATCTAGGGTTTGAAATTCTTAATTTTAACCAGAGTCTCCAAACAAAGTTAAGAGTTCTGAGAGAGTGTTTCTTTCCCTGAACCACAAAGGGGGCTTAGGTGACCAAAAGGATATGACTTTAACTTCCAGGAAGCCAAGAGAGCCAATCATAAGCTGCAGGTCTTGGTGGGGCACCCCTCCTGGTCCTGACCACTTCACTGGGTGAGGAGCTAAGCTCTGGGTGCCACCTGTGGGTGCAACCCATTGGGCAGCTGCAACAGCCTCTTTTCAAACTATTCTTATTAGAAACCATAATCCTTTCTGGTTGCTGGTGTGGCCCTTCAGTCTGATCACATGGTGGGGTGTGCACCTCTTGAGGAAAGCATGTTATGTTCTTTATAATGTTTGTGAAAGTGGAATTGCTTAGGGTTGAAGCCTTTATAAAGAACCCTTTTGTGTTCGAAGTTGCTGAATATTGTTTTTGTTGTTTGGTTTGGTTTTGGTTCTTGTGATTTTTAGGGGACCTCAGAAGTTCTCTACTTGAGAGTGCTGACACCAGATAGTAAAATTGCTGTTTTGTCTTTGTGGTTGGTTAAGGGGTGCTTTTTGGAATCCAGTGAGTGAGAATTGGATTCATTCCACATTGTTTTAGATTGCCAAATTAAAAATGTAGTAGTTGGAAATATTATGCTTGCATTAAAACTATTTGCTCGGTGCCCGGTTTAATAAGAAAAGTCAATTCAATCGACTTAGAAAATGAATTTGGTGTATATGAGGTTTGAGTATTCAAGAATAATAGCTTGTTATTAAGAAGACTCTTTTAATTTCTCTCATTTTAGTAAATAGTGTTAAATATTATTAGATTTTTGCAATAGCAAGAAAACTGTACTTCAATATAGAGTGGAAAATGTACCACTATTTCGAGTATCAAGAAACAAAACCATTTATTTTATGAATGTAATTTTTCATATTATTAAAATAAACAAGAGAAAATGGCAATGCATAACTCATAACATAAGCCACTCTGAGCAACAGAAGTATTAGAGGGTGAAAAATTATGTCTGCTTATCATGGGAAGGAAATGGACATTCTTTAAGAAGGTGCTTTGTATGTCTGAGACATCACAAGCATTATACAAACACTCAGTCCTCTGGTGGGTGCCTGTGGTTAGTAATCATTCTTTATCAAACAGCAGGGTATATAGTCACACAGACCCCTATAAATGATCTGAATGCAAGTTAGACCTCCCAATGGGTAAACTTAATTTATGTTTGGAGTCATTTTGAAATACTCTGTTTTTTTTTCCAGTGGGTAAGTGTTCTTTTTTCTTCTGTTGACTGTGTCATTCTTTACACATTTTCTCAGAGCTGCAGAATTAGACAACCAACTTTATTTCAGATTAAAAAATATATAATGAGGACAAATAAATGATTTATGGAAGGAAAAATAGTATGGCACACATTGATTTTTTGAACATTCTGTATCTTTGAAAGAAAATAGAAATAAACAACAGAAGCATGTATACACAAGCCTACAAGATGATAGGGTGAAATTGATTACTCTTTGTGAGTCTCAGCCCCAATTCCTTGTATAAAAATTCTTAGAACAATTTTTTATGGCTGCAAATGCAGAAACTGCTTTGGATGAAATGCCATCAAGTGGCTCTGTATGTTGACAGGATTTTCATAATGAACAGGTTGCAATATTTTGGATGTGTATATCACACATCTGGCTGTAAGTTACTAATTTACATTGTCTTAGCAAATTAAATAGATGCCTATTGATTCTCTATGCTACTAGCAAACTACCACATACATTTGTTTTTAGGAATACTGCTCTATGAAGTTAGAGAATGAAAAGTAAATTCTTTCCAAATACACCACCTCAAACAATGTGCTTAAAACTGCCAAATTCTAAATACTGTGACATACAAAATGTTTCCATATTTCAGCATTTTAATACACATATTTTGAAGGAATTTTTCATGACATGAAAGTGGAGGGGATTTTAAATAATCATCATTCAAATGAAGAAGATGTGGTGTTATGGTACAAACTACATTCATAAGAAACCCTCTTTTTAAATAACTTCCTGAGGATAAATTTATTGTTGAAGTCAATATGTGGAAAAAATTAGTCATTATTATTTAACAAAAGCAGTAATGATTAGAAATATTTAGTATCCATGTTTTTTAATAAGCAACTGCATTAGTGCATATAGGAAAATGATGATTTTAGAGGCAAGTGGTGATTGCCCTAGTGCTTTTTAATTCCTCCTCCTCTCCCCTTTTCCCTCCTCCTCCGCCTCCTCCTCCTCTCTCCTCTCCCCTCCTTCTCCCCCTCTTCTTCTGCTTCTTCTTCGTCTTCATCTTCATCTTCTTCTTCATTTTCATGTTCTTCATCTTCATCTTCTTCACCATAATGTATATTAAGAATCTGGAGAGAAGAGAGAAGTCACTATGATGAATTTTCTAAAATTCTATTCGTTTCTGTGAAGCTTCTGTAGTTCTTCATTAATGCCTCTCCCCCACCCCCTGCAATCTAAGCAAAAGACTGACCATTTCATGTTTTCAAAAAGACACACATATTCTGGTAGCTTTATCTTCCACATAGAAAATCTTCTTATAAATTAGGAGTGCCTACAAATTTTGAAGTGTTAAATATGATAGGGCCTTCTCTCATTTTTAAGAGTACAGGTGATAGAGACTGATTAGCAGTTGATGTTGGGGAAAGTCCAGAGAGTGTGGAGAGTAAAAGGAAGGTATAACATGTAAAGATCTGAATGATTTTCTTGAATCCATATTTTCTTGATTTTAATTTGAGTAATAATTGTTCATAAACAGTTCAGATGGAAAATACTAGTACTTAACACGAAGATAATTGAAAATAAACTATAAAAAATAATTTCTAGGGAAATAAGACTATTAGTTTTCTTTATGCTTTTGAAGTTTATATATGTATATAATTTTGATATATTATCTATCTATCTATCTATCTATCTATCTATCTAGTTTATTGTTGGTACTGGGGATTGAACTCAGTGTACTTTGCCTCTGAGCTATACCCCTAGTTCTTCTTATTTTGAAGTGGAGTCTCACTTTGAGATTGGCTTCAAACTTGAAATCTTCCTGCCTCAGCCTCCCAAGTGAATGGGGTTACAGGTGTGTACAGGAGTTTCATGCCTGCCTGGCTGGGACTTCATACATTTTAAAAATAAGAAATATTCTTACATTATTTTTTCAGGATAAACCAAAACTTCTATTTTAAAATAACTTAAAACTTACACATCTTTAAATATAAAAGTTGAAAGTCTAGTACAATGAATATCCATGTACGTATCATCTAGTTTAAACAAATGTTACTGTTGGCTGTATTTGTTTTGTCTCTACCTATATGTAAATCTATTTTATGTTTATTTTTCCCTGCTAAATAATTCTAAAGTAAGCCACAGACATCACGGTACTTTCTGCTTACATAGCATTCTCCTATCTAGTCACTCTATCATTATGATGACATATTTATAGTATTCAAAATTACTGTGTGTAGAAGCTTGCAAAAAATACAGATGAGAGCTAGTTTACTTATGACATTAAAAACATTCTGCCACTAATATTCATCAAGTACTCATTGGTGTATGACCTCAATTAGTTTGATTGATATATAATATTCTGTGAGGAGACTTCTGCAGAAGGTAGTCCTAAATATTAACATATTTTAAACTAGAATTTTAATGAGAATTATAAGTAAGTACAATTTTGATATTGTACTTGGAACGTAAGAGAGTAGATTTAGTGAGTAATTTGTAATTGTGGAATCAGACAGATTTAATATTTTCAACCACTTTTTGTTGGTAAGGAGAGCTTTTCTGCTTATTTAATCAGTTTAGATGAAACACTGCTTTAGTGGAAAATCTCACATAATGTTTTACATTTAAAGTGATTTACAGAGCATGTAGGAGGAAAATGGTTTTCCATATTAAAATTTCTATTACTGTGCTACTAAAAGCAGAACAGATAGAAAAAATACTTATTAGTGTTATATACCATGCTTGCTATTTTCTAAATACCTCCTTTGAATTTGTAGAACAGGGATGGGGATGTGGCTCAAGTGGTAGCATGCTTGCCTGGCATGCGTGCACCCTGGGTTTGATCCTTGCACCACATACAAACAAAGATGTTGTGTATGCCGAAAACTAAAAAACTAAATATTGAAAAAAAATTCTCTCTCTCTAATAGTTAGGGCAAATGCCAGAGAAACATCCTTCCTTCATATCAAAGGGAGTAAGGGCCCACAGGATAATGGCCCCATATTTTTTATTCTTGTTTGAATACTATTACATGTTCTCACATTTAACCATTATGAAAACCATGTGTTTTTCACAATTAGAATTTTTAAATGTTAACATATTCTGTGGTTATAAAACTTTATAAACATCTTTAAAGAAGCAAACATAAAATATGTTCATACTGGTTTGTTCTTCCAAATACATAAATGGTGGTGAATTCATTGGGGTGCTCAAATTCAAATTTGTTACAATGTATTTAAAGGCCAATGATATTGACATTTGTAGTAAATTTTAGGATATGCTTCTTAAGACTTGGCTAATAATTATATATAATTATCAAAATAGATTTTATTTTGCTGTTAGCAAAACCACACTTTTATATTATAAGTGATGTCAGATGAAGCACATTTTTACTTACAAAGTTACAGCAAATAAAAACTAATTTACTTTCATTACTCAGATCTATGAAGAGCTCATTGCATAAGTTTAATAATCTTTTTGGCAATTGAAAATAACATTAATTTCTAGAACTGCAAAAATATTGTACCCTAATGTATAAATTAGATTTGATTCATAATTGTGTTTGATTGTTATTATGATAATGTTGAATAGCAAAGTTCTAGCTGTCCTTTTCAGATGGTCTTTTATGTACCTTAATGATTTCAGAAACAAATTGGAGAATATTATTAATATTAATAGTAATTATAATATATTAATAGTATTAATAGTAATTTTTTAAATACCAAAACTTTTTATTAAAATGAAGAGCTGGGAGATTTAATCCCTTTTGACATCCACAGTACCATTACTCAATTTAATCTTATCCTTCATATAGTCTTTATTATAATTTATTAACAAAATAATGTGTATTTGGTTTTGAATTCATCTTTTATAAGCTTAAAAACCTTGAATATTTTAAAAAGCAATTGCTGACTGCTTATTTCTTTCAAAGTACTATGACCTAATTTGTTTCTTGAACACTCTGCATGATGTTTGGTTTAGAGAGATCACACTTCTTATTTTCTAGGTGAGGAAACTGAGGCTCAGAGATGATGAGTAAGTGATGAAACCAGAACATTCTTAAAATTTTTATAATGAATATAGAATTGTACTGTTGTATTTATGGTTGCAGTGTGTTGCTATAGTACATGTTATGAAATGATTTAATCGGGGTAATTAGCATATCCTTTAGCTCATTCATGATTTCTTTGTGCTAAGACCACTTGAAATCTTGTATTTTTTGTTTTAATTTTTTTTTAGTTGTACATGGACACAATATTTTCATTTTATTTATTTTTTTTATGTGGTTCTGAGGCTCTAACCCAGTGCTTCACACAAGCTAGGCAAGCACTCTACCACTAAACCACAACCCCAGCCCCGAAATCCTCTGTTTTGAAATATGTTTCATTATTCTACCCTATTGTGTAATAGAACATTCAACTCATTTCTTTTACCTAATTATAACTTTATACCCATTGAATCATCTACCTTCAAACCTCTCATCCTCCTACAGCCAGAATTAAAGGCTTTTGTGTCAACTGTGGCATCCTGTCCTTCTCTGTGTATGAGAATGAGAGGTTGTGTGGTTTCGGGAGGAAAAAGTCAGGGAGAGAGGAATGGATTTAAATGAATAAAGCCTGTAGTGTTCAGCTTATCCAGCTTCAAGATAAACTTTGGCCTGAATTCAAGATTTAAAAAGCTACCTCTGTGTTGTTGCTTAGTGTATACATTTCACTAGCTAAGAGGTAGCAGTGGTGTCTTCAACATTATATTCAATTAAGAATATATAATTAAAAAAAAGAATATATAATTTTCAGTTGAGTGGCGTGGTATAAGCTGATAATTTCAGTGACTCAGGAGGCAAGGCAGGAGGATTACATGTTCAAGGTCAGCCTTAAAAATTTGTTAGACTTTCAGCAACTTGTCAAGACCCTGTCTTAAAATTATAAATAAAAAAGAACTAGAAAGGTATCTCAGTGGTAAAGCTCCCTTCAGTTAAATCCCCAGAAGCCAAAGACACACACACACACACACACACAAACACACACACACACACACACACACACACACACACGCGTATGTGGATTAGTAAGAGAAGTCATTCTTTTTTGTCAGATTTGACATGATTTACCTGTTGTGGCAGTGGGGTATTTCCTAGATGGGGTGTTGGGGTGTGTGTGTGTGTGTGTGTGTGTGTGTGTGTGTTTTGACTCTCTTCTGCCTTTTGGGGAAAATGGGGAAGATTTGATGATAGCTGACATTCTCCTTATTCCAGTCTGGGAGAGAGTCAGAGGATATGGGAGAGGGAAGGACTCTGGATTAGAGACAGATTCTCAGCATTTAAGGGGGACAGACAGCAGAAGCTTGGAGATCATAACAATGACTAGGAGCTCTGCAGCCTGGGCTTGGCCACCTGTACCCTTTTCATATTCAAGAGCTGGAATGGAGAAGTCTCCAGCATTCTGTAGGCTGCTGCGCCATCCTCTGGCCCCTTGGCATGGCCGCTTCCTGGCTGCTTCCTTTTCCCCAGGCCATTCTGACCTCCAGTATTTCCTTTGATGTTGCCTTGACCTAATGACTCAAAGAACCATCCTGTTAGTTCCTAGGTGTGTGCTTGGTATGTGCTCAATGACCTGCCTGCCCAGCCTCTTCTGGTTTTCTTTGAGTCTAGCTGTTGGGAGGAAAGTGTTGTCTTCTTTGAGTCACATCATGGGAAGACATGGATCATTGCCTTATTTGAAGGCAGGGACTCATGCATGGTATTGTGAATAAGTGAAGAAATTCAAGGAAGGCTTTACTTGAAGCCCCGAAAAGCATGTCTTTCTTTCCTACTTAGTCTACTCAGTCTACTTAGTCATTGCCGCCCCCCTCGGGGCCCCCGAGGCGAGCCTCCCATCCATCGCGGGGAAAGGTCCCCGCCCCTCCTGCGGGCCACGCCGACTGGAGCCCACTAGCGTTGGCGCCAGAGGCAGCGGTGGAAGGGAGGAAGGGAGGAAAAAAGAAAAAGTTTCCTACTGGCAGCTCCGGTTCAACCCAAACTTCTGGCGGAGGCGGTGGCTGCGCTTGGCTCCAGCCCAGATTGGTGGCGCCTCCTCCTTCTCCTCTTCCTAGTGGGCCGGCCTGCGTAGTCGGCGCAGCCTCCGGGCCTGGTCCCCGCCTCCGGAGCCGCCGAGTGGACTCCGTGGCGCAGCAGAAGGTCCGCAGCATCCTCTCTGCCAGTGCGTGCAGGCTCCTCTGGACGCTTGTTTATGGCTCCAGCCTCTGCCGTTCGGGCTGCGCCCTCCCCATCCTACCTCATCCTCCATACCTCGCCCCCCCCCCCTGCGCGCCCCGGGCCGCTCATTGGTTGCCCCCCCACCCCTCTAGGTTCGGCCGGCCCCCTTCCCCTCCTCCTCCTCCTCCTACCCGGGCAGCCGGGCCCTTCCTCCCTCGCACGCCTCCTCCTCCTCTTTCCCCACCTTCTCCTCTTCCTCCCGGAGCCTGCCCTGCGCCCGCTCTACTGCTCTGACCCTGGCACCGCGGATGCGCTGCGTCTCGGCTTGCACACCCAGAGAACTGGGAGAATCGCCGCGTTCCGAGCGCCCGCCAGCACAGTGGCCACCGCAGCTAGCCAAGGAGCACCCGGCGCCAGAAGGCTACACCAGTGCCAGGCAGTTTAGAGTTCGGAGACCCCAGAATCTCCCGGCCAGGGCGATTGCTTTAATCTCCGCTGGGCACCTGCTGAAGCGAACCCCAGGAAAGGGAAACAAATGCATGGAAGCTCCGCAAACTGGACAAGAATCCATCTTCCGCTTGAGCTGGGAATAGACTCTGTAAAGATTATGTAATGGAGTCTCAGGAAGCTTCAGACGTCTTCAGGACGCTGCTGGTGAATTAATTAAGTGCTTTAAATGGTTTAGGTAAATATTCCGCCAGGGTTGGGAGAACTGTTGGGGATGACTGTAGTTTAAGTTGAATTTTAACTGTCCACTTCATGTTTTGTCGCTCTGCTGTCTGTGCCAAGGTGATGTATTATGGGCGGGGGTGACTGGAAAGTAATGACAGCTGAATCCTTGTCCCTGGAGTAGGACCGAATACTGGATTATTACAAGTCTTGACCTGGGGCAGGACCCATAGTCCCATGCATCATCAATGTCATCTGACATCTGACATTGCCTTTTTTGTTTCCCAACCTTACAGACAAAAGTGATGGGTTCTTTTTCTTTTCTTTTTTAAAAAAATGTACTGTGTGTGTATTAATAAAGAAGATGTGTGGTAGAATGGTCTTGGTGATGAACCAGGTGAAGAAGCTACTGAAATTATGCAAAGTTCATGGTGTGGAAATTGTTTCTCTTCTGCTGCTGGTGGAAAAGGTTCTTGCAGTGATGTGTCTATAATTTATGGGATGAGAACCAATGATGGTTCTGGAAGTTACCCACCATTCACAGGAGGATGTGTACTAGGGTAAATAAAATTAATGGACTGATAGAAAGTGACTTGGATCAGTATGGTGATGGGGGGTCTGATCTTGTGGCAAGTATGAAGTGGGCGTGGATGGTGACCCTCTAATTCAAGATGGTCTGGCAGCAGAAACCTGGCGGACAAGTGGATTCTGAAAATCCTAATGATCCAAAAGTTAATAGAAGTAGTGTAAAGAGAAAGGAAACCAAGATACCTTTGAAATCTTCTGTTTGTGGAACAAATTTATACTTATGATTAATATTTTGGTTTAACCACATTAATCCTCAACCAAAACCCAAAGTGGCCAGTGGAATATTCCCCCATTTCTGCCATCAGAAAACTATAAGCATGTCTTCAATCACATTCCTTTATTCTGAAGAGAGAAAAGGACTCAATAATCTATAGTCTATAGTCTCTTATCACTGATTATTAGGGAGTCATAGGGAATTTGTTCAACATTGAAAAGGGGGAGGAAGTACCCCATCTTCCAGGAGAGTTTAAAGGGCTGTGGAGGAGAATTAATTTCCAGGGATATTGTAGAGACAATTCCTGCAATGGTGTAGGGTTCCAGTTAGATGATCTTCAAAGACCCTCATACCATAGGGTCCCATAATAGGTATTAAATGGTAAAATCATTTAAAGCATGCCAGATTTTCTACTAGCAAAACCAAAAAATAAAGCACACAACTCCGTTAAATATTAAGTTGTTTCTTGTAACCCAACAAGGCACCCACACTTCTCTATGGGATTTGCCAACAAACTGTCATCATTGTAGTGTGTTAAAAGGCTGCTTTCACTCTTGGAGAGGAGGTTATCTGTATTTCTGTCTAAATGCAAGTATAAAGACTGTTAAGGTCTGGTGAGCATTGGAGGAAGAGACCACCAAGAGACTGTCTCATGCAACAGCAGAGGGTTTATTGGGGGTCCAGCATGCTGGGGCTCAGAGCTCACTTGAGAGGAGCTGAGAGCCCTGAAAACAACTTAAGCAGAGCTTATATACATTTAGTGGTTTTTCTGGGAGTTGTTTTGACATTTACATAAATTCCAGGTTTCAGGAAAACAGAACTTAAACTCAACCAAGAAAACAAAACTTCACAGAGCTTTAAACTCAACCAAGAAAACAAAACTTAACAGAGCTTAAACTCAACCAAGAAAACAAAAACTTATCCTTTACATTTTTAACCTTTCAGACATTATTAAAATGTAGCAAAAAAACATGTAGAACTCAACAGGAGAAGCCAAGGTCAGATGATGGAAAAAAAGGCAAATCTGAGAGAGCCACTATCATTTAAAAAAGGGTGGTAATGATTATTGCCAAAGTTTTGCTTTTTTATTGTTTGTGATTTTCCTCTTTTAAAATCAATGTAGTAAGGATTGAGAGAGCTACAGATTGAGCACACGCAAGGGACAACATGGAGGTCGATATCTATCCTTAATGGGCCTTCAGAGACAGAACCACCTGTAAGGTAGATAGACACAATATGAGAAAGGCTGATTTCTCAAAGGAATTCTAGTCAACCTTAGCATGGACTAAAGAGAGTCTTAAGACTAAGATGGATGTATCAGCGGAAAAGAATCAAGTTACACATGATTCTTTTTTTGCCATAGAATTCATTGTTATAGAAGCAATGGAGAAAAGATTTCTTGAAGTTTCCTAATGGCAAATGAGAAATCTGCAAGGGCCTCACAGCTTATTTGAAACAATATGTGAATGAGGAGCTCAGTTAAGCTCTTTTCTTCTCTGGGATTCTGCAGAGACCAGAAGCTGAGGCTCAAACACAAAATGTTTCCCTTATCTTCAGAAGCCCCATTAGGGGTACAGAAAGAAGTTGGGTTAGCCCAATATAACAACAATAGGATGTCATATGAGAAAGTGGACTGGTAAGGATTACATGGACCCTGAATGGCATGTACATCTAACAATTATATGCATAGACAGTGGCTTAATGGCTCTTTCTTTAGGAAGCCTCCTGGAGTTCATTCTCTTCTCTGTTTGACAATATTTTTAAGTACCTCTGCTTATAGCATTTATGATTTTATTTTATCAGTAGTTCTTTAAGTAACCCTGAACCCAGTTAGACTGTCAGCTCATTGGAGGGGGTGGAATTTAGGAATGCATGATGCATGAATGAATTAGTTGAAAGGAAAGAGAGGGAAGAATTAAATAGAAAAAGATGTTTGGATATTTTTGTATGGCCCTTCTCTTTGTTGTAGTAAATACCCCTAAAATTAAGCACTTAAAAGGGATGCTTGGGGCAGCAGGGAGTCTTCCAAACTGGGAAAAAACAGTCTCAAAGGAAAAGGAATTAGAATGTATTTCTGATGGAGGTCTGGAAGAAGAGAGTGTCTGCCCCCTGTTGGCCACTTGGCATGTTGGACAGAGAAGATTAATATACTTGAAACCGCTTGGAAATCAAAGTGGCTAATAGAAATGAGAAAGCACTAGACAGAATGCTGGTATTAGAGCCTTCCTCCCAGATACAATGTCTATTCTAATGTTCTGACTGGACTCACACTCTTTGGGATTGCATACTATTTATATTTTCCTGAAATGAAAAATGTAAAAGCTGTTTTTTGAGTTGGATACAAGTATTATTATAGTGGAGATGCACAAGAGAAAAAGTTTCATCATTTTATAAAAATGTTTCATACATTTTAGAAGAAATCAGGACAATAGGTCTGGCTCCTTCTCTCTCTCTTCCTGCCACATCTCTCTGGTACCCATAGCTGTGATCACTTACATACACTCTCACCTAAACTAGGCCTTGGCCATTTCATGACATAGTGAAACCCTAAATCTATGGGCTCAGCTATCTAATTTGGTATCTGGATCTGGTACTTGGGCTGTACTATCACCACTTAATACTTCATATTTACTAAAGGGATCTTCTCTTATCTACTCTACCAGTGAATGGTAACTGTTCCAGAGATACTAGAAGAGTAACAAGGCCTGGACATAGCACATAGATTCTCTGCAAGGTTTAGCCTAGGGGATGCACACACGCGTGCGCGCGCACGCGCGCGCGCGCGCACACACACACACACACACACACACACACACACTGCCCCCCTTACCCCAAGCAAGTTATTAATGCATTCTGCATTCATTTTCTCCTCTATGAAGTGGACATAAGAATAGCAAAATTACAGGGTGTTGTATAAATCAAAAATTGTTCCCTTTTTTGTTACTTGTTAGAGTTCTTCTGATTGTCCTCTCATTTTTTTTTATGCTTGGGTGGGAATCTCTGATATGTGATATCTTAGCATCCATTCCTCTGAAACATCTGCCTGCCCAGAAACTTGCTGTTTTTCCTTCTTAGGATCTTCTCTTGGTCCTGCTTTGGCAGTCTGTCTAATATAGGGGTTTTGGCCTTTGTGATATTTTCTTGATCTCATTAGAAAGAACAATAATTTATGATGATAAAATAAGTAATACATAACATTTAGAAAAAGCATCTTAATTGCTAGTCAATTCCTTAAGCACTTTATATGGGTTATTTTAATTAATGTACAGAATACCCCTTTAAGTTCAAAGCCTTATATTATCTCCAGTGTCTTATGTTGTCTTCATTTTACAGTTGAAGAATCAGAGGCAAAGAAGGTTGTACATATAGATATAAGGTTTGGAACTCAGTCCTGTTCAGCACCGCATAAAAATAAGTAAATAAAGATATTGTGTCCATTTACAACTAAAAAAAAATTTTTTTTTAAAAAGCCATGGTGCATTTCCATCAAATTTTCACATATTTGTTCAATTATTTTCTTTGATAAATTCATAAAGTGAAATTATTGGTGGGTCAAAAGGTACGTACATTTTGGCGTGCATTGTCAGACTCCCTCCACAAACACACATTCCCTCAAATACTTATGGAAAGTACTCATCTTCCCAGCTTGATGGCCCTTCATGTTAAAAACCTTTTTCGGTTGCTAAAAAAGCATCTTACATTGTAGAGCTTTTTAACTTTTTTGTCAACTTTTAAAAAATAATTTTCCCATTGATTATTCCATTAGATCCTTAAAACTGATCAGCATTAGGAGGTTTTAGTTATGGATTATCGAATGTTTCAACCTTACAAAGTATCAAATCATGTAACCTGGCATATTGTATGCTCTATGGTTTTTTTAAGGGAAAGTGTTATGTATTTAATTAAAATTTTCTCCTAAGAAGGAATGCTTTTATAAAACTGAACTTATAAATTTTTTTGGATTAATTATTGAGATCCTCTCCTAAAGGGAGGCTAATTGAGGTCATATGGACTGAAAGCCTTTTTTTGGTGGGGGGGGATAGCTAGAAAAAGCAAGAGTAAGAAAATTGAGAAGAGAGAGCCCAGCCAGGCATTGCAATGAGGTGGAGGAAGTTCCACTTAAGAACAATTCTACCTACCTCTCTGTCTTCTCTGTTCAACTCCTTTTCTCCTTCATGTCTTCAATAACTGGAAGATTCATAGCTCTAAATTGCAATCATTCTTCCTTCCAATCTATATGGCATCTACGTCAATAAATACAATCAAATTTATTTCAACCATGACAACATTGCTCAAATGTTCTTATAATGTTTGTTTGGGAATGGAATTAGGTAGTCCCTTGAAGAAACAAGCCTTATTGTCTGTCATATATAACCCAACATATTATAACTCAGGCAGATTATCTTCTTCATTCACCAGACATGGCTCTATTCTCTTGTCATCTTTACCAAGTTCATCCTCAAAGGAAGCTTTGCATCTGTTGGAAATATTAAAAAGAACCAAAACATGTTCAAAAGAAAATAGCAAAAGAAGAGTTAGGAAAAAAAAGTAGGCATTGAGAGTATTCATGGGAAAATCATACAGCTTTTCCAACTGCTGACAAGGAGACCTGATCTGAATGTAAATTCTTGTATGATAATATTCTTTAGAATGCTAAGGCTTTGCATTCATTCCTACATATCCTGCAATTACGTTGTCATTGAGATGAGGATTCATTTCCTATTTTCTGGTAGGAAATGGTAGGTCTCACCATTATGTCTGTACCTTCTCTTCAATCTGGACACACATCTTACCAGCATTTACCAGCTTCCTTGCAGTTTTTTTCTGGAGTCATGAAATGTGCAGGGAAACAATGGGGGCTCTTCTATATACCTGATATCAAAAGCCTCTCCACCATTATGTATTCTCTGGTATTCCCTTTCTGCTGACTGACAGGCCTTCCAAAGAGAACTCTAAAGCACTAGAAGATTCTAAATCAACTAGATATATGAATTCTGGATCCCTGAATGACTGCATAAATTGGACTTCCCACATACATACACACATTCAAATACACCTCATTGAATCTCACTGGACTCTAATTTGAGTGAGAAATTAAGCAGTGTAAAATTTTATGAGATTTGGGGCTTCTTTATTACAGTACTGAGTCTATCCTAACATAATATTTTAGCTTACACAAAAATGGACTTTACTGTTTATTCAGAGCCAATATTTTGTTTATGTTCTTAACAAAATGCAATTTTGGTATGTGTTTAAAACCAGCTTACACTTGTTGATTGTGTAATGAATATATAATTCTTAGGCTACAAATCTTGGCATTCAAAATATTTTCAATGTTATCAAATTACAATGAGATCCAGAAGTTTATTAGTACAGATTAGGGGAAATTAGGATAAGTAATATCAAAACTTTCCACTTACTCAAGTGGGAAAAATAATCATCTTTATTATGCTGTCCTGTAAGTTTTATTTCCTGAGCCTCCACACTCTTACACATCTCTGACAGTGGCTACTGGGAGTAACCAAGATCCTGTGTACTTAAAGAAAAATGAGATTTTTCAAATTCTTATTTTTCTTGTTTTTACAAGTCTTTAAGAGTCTTTTTCTTCCTTTCTAAGTCTCCTTTGTATTACTACTATATGATTTCCCCTTTGACACCTTCTCTACTCTTTCCATTGCATCAAGATCTGCAGATTTATTGTGGACTATAAATAAGGACCTCTTTCTACTTATAATGTGAACTTTAGGAATATTGTAACATTTTGATATGGGAAGCTAAGGTCATCAGACCCATATTCCTTATCATTAACAGCTTAATATTTCTTCATCACCTTACAGGCTATATTTGTTTTGCTTCAAGAGCTTTTTCAAGCTCAAACTAAAGCTCACTCAACAAATCAAGCTTATTACTCAAAGTTACCAATGTGTTATAACTGTTTAAATGACTCTAGCCCTTATATTGGCAAGAGGAAAAATGGAAGATTGAGCTCTTAAAGCATGAAAACAGGCAGGAAGAAAAATATAGGAAATAGATTCCAGGAGTGTTTCCATCAGCAGCTGATTGCTGCCAAAGATCAGGTCATGTTTGCCACTGAGGTTTTGCCAAGGAGATGAGCTAACCAGCAACACCAATCACAGGTATTTGAAGAAGAAGAAGACTATTCAGTTTTTATTTGACAAATAATTGACTGAATCAGTAATGTCCTCAAGGATGATGAGGCATCATGCTATAAAACGCTCTCATGAAAAGAACATGATCTTAGGAATCAGATTGACCTGGGATCAAATTCTGAATGTGTTTGTCATTGAGCAAGTTATGTAGACTGACTTTTATTTTTTCATTAACTGCTTCAGAAATTAGCATCTACAAGATTCTGATACTATAAAATGTTCAATAAGTCTTTTATGTTGGTATTTTTGTGGTGGAATTAAACAAAAACTACAATAGATATTTGCTACTTCAAAATACCAATGGATACTTGCTACTTTAAAAGCTTGTAGGACAGGGCGCAGTCTGTGGTTCTATGATTTAGGAATACTGCTGTCCCATGTGATGTTCAAACCCAAGAACCTCACCTGATAGTCACTATGCTCCCTGGAAACCTGTGTTTTCCATTATAATGCAATTTTTCCTGTTCATCCCCTCATTTAGAGTATATGATTTTCTATTAGAGAAGATAGGGACTTTAGAGTCAACAAGTTGAATCCTATTTTCCTAATCACTGCTCTGATTACAAAAATTAATGTTAATTTCCTTGTGCTTGAAGGGCCCACTGCCTAGTACCAGCAACCTGTAAAGCATGGTTTTGACATATTATAATACAAGTTTATCAAATTAAGTCTACATAAGGAAACTGAAGAAAGTTTCACAAAACTTTTTCATAAGAGAAGATAGTTTGAATCTTGAAGGAAAAATAGAGACCAAGTTTACGATGTAGGGCAAGGGTGGGGAAAGAATTCAAGCAAAGAAATGATGAAGTGCCTGGAATAGGGCTTTTTACACGACAGGTATTCAATAAATGTTGTTGAAGGAAGAAAGAGAACATGTGTTTTTTGCAATGGAAAAAAAATATTTTGAGGTCTGGGGTTGTGGCTCAGAGGTAGAGTGCTCGCCTAGTATGTGTGAGGCACTGAGTTTGATCCTCAGCACCACATAAAGTAAAACAAAGACATTGTGTCCACCTATAATTAAACAATAAATATTTTTTTTTAAATACTTTGAGGCAATGGTATGATCAGTGTGAATGTTAGGAGGTAAAGCTGGTAAGGTTGGGTTGGATGGTGAAGGCCTAAAATCTGAAAGAGTGTAGACTTTTTTATGTGGGAATCTCTGGAGCTTTTAGAGACAAAGAACCTCATCAGATTCCTATTTTATAAAGATAGCACATTTCATTGATTCTAAGGCACAGTTTTAAAATATTTTAAAGACTGTGGAAGTAGAATGCACTTTACAATTTTTGAGATGTCATAATTTAATTGATAGTCATTCATTTTTTTTCTCAGTGGTATATAAAATAATGTTGTTTACAAATGATGGCATCTTATAGTTAGTAAAAAACTGAAATTATGGCAGAAGAGGAACAAAAGGACAGTAAAGGGAAGCAAGGAGACCAGTTGAGAGATGTGGTGAAAATCAAATATGCTACAGCAGAGTTTGAAATTCCAAAGTAGATTAGAAGTTTCCATTTTAATGGGTTAAATCTACTTTTTGGTTTTCCACATTCTTATTCAGTGTTTTTTTATTCTACAGTTAGAAAAAAGCTGCTAGCTTTCCACAAAACCTGTATTTCCTCAGATGAATAGGCTAAGTATAAATAATATTAATTAATATCTACTAGATTTTGAAATTTTGTGAGCCAAGTACAAGCCCTTAGTTCTCATAAAAGAGAATACCAAGGACTAATGCATGCAAGGTATCTTCTCTTTGTCCTCAGATTTCTTAGAGAAATAAAGAAAACTTATAGTACTGAATGAGGCTTCAAATATCCCCAGGTCCAACATCTTCATTTTATAGATGAGGAAAATGAAGTCCTGGGGTGCTGATTTCTTTAAATTTGCCAACACTTAGAAGCCTCCTTCATGTGCTCCTGTAACAATAGGCTGCCTATTTTTCTACCTCTGAATTATTTCTGTCTCCAGTGCTAGCCTTGAGCAGACAGTGCTAAAGTATCTTCTACTACAAGTCTCACAATTTTCATAATTTTGTTCCTAATTCCTGTCTTTCTGACTCATTCTATAGTTGGAACTTTTTCCCCTTTACCTAGATACCTGACTGTCTGTCCTGTCTTCTTCTCTTTAGATATGGCATCTGGGATTAGGGTCTGCTATTTGGCAATTTGGTTTCCAAGTTTTGGATGTGGCACAATCTTTTTCTATACACTAGAGTCGACCATACTACTCTGAAGCATTTCACCTGGCATCAGAGTTTCTATAATCTAGAACTCCCACACATTATTGTTCTTTCCCTCTGTCTGATTTCAAATTGTATGTGGCTTGCTAGATGGAGCTCTAATGAATATTTGCTCCAAGCTCCCAACTCTGCTATCTTTATTCAATATGAGAAACTCCTTTCTCATCTTTAAGAAGCAATATGTACCAATAGGGTGTTCAGGGCTGCATCACTTCTTATTGGTTGGTCCAACTTTCCTGTTCATTGAGGGGTCACTTTTAATTGTCCTCTTTGGTCATGCATCTGTACTGCTTGATCAGCACCCATGGAGTTTAGTTCTTAAACATAGTGTCTCCTGACTGCTTTCTAGAAATCATTAATTGAACACATGAGCCTGAGTATATGTTAAATGTTTTTGATATTTCTTTTAATCCTCAGAGTAATCTCATCATAAGTTATGATCAGACATAGTTTTTTACAGAAGAGAACCTGGCTAAGAGAAATTATGTAATTATTCCAAAGGTCCATAGGCTATGTGCCTGAGTCAAGATTCAGGTCAAGGTTCTGGTGACTTCATGTTGACACTATGTTGCTTTCCATCCAGGATCAGCTTGTTGGTCGTGGAGTCTGGTCTGCTTATCATATTCCACATCAAAATGTCTCTGGTAGGTTTCACTGTGTTTCCACGTCCCTAGTTGCTGATCAGGGTGGTGGCCATTTACCTGTTTAGAACTAGGAGTATGCCCAAGTCTTACTGGCTAACTGGGCTTACAGGTCTTTCTTAACTCCCCAACATCCAGCTCATCCTTATCTTACTTCTATGCTAAATCCTGCTTAGATGAGGCAGAAACTTTACATGTCAGTGTCCAGATCTGTGTGAAGATTTTACATCTTTATTCTGATATTGTTACATTCTGAAGCCACCAAAGGATTGAAGGGAGAATTCCTTGTTTCTCATTCTGAACTTAATTTTTTTTAGTTGCTAAAATAAAGTTTGAGACTCTAAGCATATCATCAGAGCAGTTTATCTGCCAATTGTGCAGTGAAACACACATTAAAAAATGCTTTCAGGAAGTAAAACTTGGGGCTAGGATTGTGGCTCAGTGGTAGATCACTCACCTAGCACGCATGAGGCTCTGGGTTCAATTGTCAGCATCATATAAAAAAAGATAAATCAGTAAAAGTATTGTGTCCATCTACAACTAATATATATTATATATATATATATATATATATATATATATATATATATATATATATATATATATATATAATATATATATATATGTGTGTGTGTGTGTGTGTGTGTGTCTGTGCATGTAAAAAAAAGTAAAATTGGTGGTTTAGATTTGAGCAGGCCGTGAATCCAAATATTATTACAGTTAATAAAATTAATGGTGACTATCATTTGTTGATTATGTATATTGTTCCCAGACTTTATGTACATTCTCTTGTTTAATCCCCAAACAATTCTACATAACAGGGACCATTATCTTGGTTTTATAGATGAGGAAAACTAGGCACAAATCAGTTAAGCAACTTTTCTTAGATCAGGTTATAAGTTATCAATCGAAGAGTCAGGATTTGGAGATAGTGTATCTGATTTCAGAGCATAAGCTTTCCATCAAACCTAAAGAATTATGTTTTATTTAGACAAATAGAAAATTATAGATAGTGTTGTTTTTCAAAGTAATAACGCTGTTACCTTGAGACAATATATATACCTATTTCCTAAGAATGTTTACATTTTCCCAAAATTTTTTTGGAACTGGCCTTTGATCCAATTATAAATCTACTAGAAAATTAGACTTGTTAGGTTCTTAGCCTGGTTTTGATTTTAAAACACCATTAGCTTAGTATAAAAATAGTTCCTTGAATCAATAAAATTGATGAATATTGTCCCTCATGGAAATATACAAAATCAGTTAATTCCCAAAAGAAGAAATAGAAATGACAAATAAACATATAAAAATAGTTTAAGGAAATATAGTCAAAGACATGCAAATTATAACGAGAAAACAATTTTTATCTATTAAATTGACAAAAATGTAAATGATTGGCAATATCCAGGACTGGCAAGGCTGGAGGCAATAAGGACTTTCGTGAATTATTGATAGTACTATAACACAGTTCTTTTTTTTCTGGAAAGCAGTTTGGCAACATATATGAAGTTTTAGCTGGATATATTCCTGATCCAGATATCATAATTTTGTGGGGCGGATGGTTCTGGGGAATGAACTTAGGGGCACTTGACCACTGAGCCACATCCCTAGCCCTATTTTTTGTTTGTTTGTTTTTTGTATTTTAATTAGATACAGAATCTCACTGAGTGGCTTAGTGCCTCACCTTTACTGAGGCTGGCTTTGGACTCATGATCCTCCTTCTTGGGCCTCCTGAGCCACTGGGATTATAGGCGTGTGCCCCCACACCCAGCTCAGATACCACAAATTTTTATTGTATCTGGAAAGATATTCATGATACATTGTTGATTTTTTTTAAAAAAAGGAATATAATGATAATAATCATGGTAGAATCTCATTTTATTTATATTTATACTTAACTATATATCCTATCACTATACACAAGAATATCATATATAAATAAAATTCTGGAAAAAATGTTCACACACATATGATCTACATTGGCACAGGCTGCAATAATTTTGAACTGTTTTGAAGACATGAAACATATTCACAAATGAAGTGGACTTGCCATGTCTGAAGACAAGCTTTCATTATGTGAAACATGGATCAGCCTCAAAAGAGAATTTACAAAATTGTTTTATAAAATAATGGAAAGAAAATCTGAAAATGGTGAAGGCATTCACGTGCTCAATATTTGAAGGTGTAATTCTGGACTCTTAGTTAACAAAATCGTCATACTGGTCTTATTGTTGTACCTCATTTGTTCTGTTTATTTACATCAGTTTTTATTAAAAATTTTGAGAACTGATCCCTAAAGAAATTCACTCACTCGGTGTATGAACAGGCAGTAATTTCTCTAGCTTTGACATGCATTAGTAAATGAAAGCATATTTTTACTTGCTTGACCAAGCTAAGGAATCTGCAAGTCTGCTAAAATTGCATTATGTGGATGGTGCCCTGAATAATACCATGTGCCTTGTTGCAAAAGTTGAAGATGTGCTTGTGGAATTTATTTTATTCCGATTTATGAGGACTACTGCACACAAATAGATTATTGTAGTATCTGTGATTAATGGGACACCACGCGGCTGCATGGACTTCATAAATCATTTGATGCAATGTCTGAGTGAATTTTACTTGCAAAATCAGTTTCAATCAGCTTGGCTTGAAAACTAGGTAAAGGAGGAGAAGCTGTCCATTTGTGGGAGGTATCAAGGTGGAGCAGCAGTGAGCACTACATCCAGTTTATATCTCCAGTTATCAGTGCTTTGGAAGAGTGAATACACAGCACGTTAATTAAATCTGCAGATAGAAGTGTAAATGTCACAAATGCTGAGAAGGCCAGGGAAATGATCCAAATTGTTCTGAAGTGATAAGTGGGGGTTGGAATAAAGGCCAAAAAAGTGTGACAGATTTGTCCATGTGCACACATATACACGCATGAATCTTCGAGTGCTTTGAAATGTTGGTTAATTTTAAAACTCAGTTAAGATCCCAAATATCATATAAAATCTATTTGGGAATAATGAATATTTTAAAAAGTGACTGCATGGTTTTATTCCAAGATCAATAATATTCAGCATTTGTTTTTAAAATAATTATTTTATGGTTTTTTCAATACATAGATAATACATATTCATCATGGAAGAATCAGAAGCCATAGATTAGCAACAATAAAAAATATTCTTTAGATTTTCAATGGGATATATATTCATATAAACAAAAATGAGAAAATTAACTCATGTTGCATATTTAATTTGGTATCCAGCTTTGTGTTGTTGTGATGATTATTTTATTTTTTCTTTGTTTTTTCAGTATTGGAAATTGAACACAAGGTATTTCATATGCTGGGCAAGCATTCACCAATGAATGACACCCTGCCAGCCCTTATTTTTAATACTTTTTTTAGTTTTTTGACAGGCCTTTATTTTATTTATTTGTTTATATGTGATGCTGAGAACTAAACAGTGTACCACACATGCTAAGTGAGCGCTCCATCACTAAGCTACAACCCCAGCCCCACCAACCCTTTTATTTATCTCTCTCTCTCTCTCTCTCTCTCTCTCTATATATATATATATATATATATATATATATATATATATATATATATATATGGGTTGATGGGTCTTTATTGTTATTTATTTATATGCAGTGCTGAGACTCAAACCCAGTACCTCATACATGCTAGGCAGGAATAGAGTGCTTGCCTACAATTGAGCTACAACCCCAGCCCCACTAACCCTTTTTTTTCCATACTTTTATGGGTGCTTTAGAATTACACATAATGGTGAGATTCATTGTTACATACTCATACATGCAGACAATATAACAACATAATTTGGCGAATATAATTCTCCAGTATTTCTCAATATATTTCAGTCACTATCATTCTCCATCCTCCTTTCCCCTAGTCTGCTCCAATACTAATCTCCCTCAATTCTTCTATTTCATGAGATCCCCTCATTTTCTTTTCCTCTTTCCACATATGATAGAAAACACAGGAACATTTGCTATCTGAGTTTGGCTTGTGTCACTTAACATAATGTTTTCAAGTTCCATCCATTTTTCTCCAAATGACATAATTTAATTCATAAAGGCTGAATAAAACTCCATTGTTTATACATATCACATTTCCATTCTACCTTTTCAGATAGCCATTGAATAACCAGTCTGGTGTCAGGTACAGTTTCTCAATGAACAGGGCAGACAAGGCTTCTGCTTTTATAGAGCTTATACTGAAATGATTGGAGCATAAATCAGCAAAGAAAAAAAATCTTATTGGTACTAAATACTTTACATGAAATTAAAATGAAGAGTGTGAGGGTCATCCCAGATAGACTGAATGGCTATGTTAGAAGGGGTCAGGAGAGAGCAATTTTTGAATAGGTAATCTTTAAGCTGAAATAAGAATGAGCAGAAGTGAGCCATTGAGTATGAGGTCAGAGTATTTCTGGTAGGGGAAACAGCTAATGCCAAGTCCTAGGCTGAGGACAAGCCTAGGAGACAGGAGGACATTGGCGTGGTGGTACAAGAAGAGGGATAGTGAAGAATACAGGGGAGCCAGACATAGTGAGGAAGGGGCAAAGTCAATGGGTTAGAAGTCTTAATGAATTGCTGATGCAAAGGAAAACTCAGAGCAGTGAACTGTCAGAATAGAGAGACATGAGTAGAGAAGAGTATGATTGAAACTGAGATTATAGAGGAGCTATAGTTATTGGTAATGATGAGGTTAAGCGTAGGAACCAGTGAATGAAGAAATTGTGATGGGAAAATAGATCATTGGATGACCAAAGTTCATTAAGAAAAAATATTTTGTATGGCTTTCTTTACTTTCTTTAGATATATTTCATAGTTAACCTACATAAACACATTTTTAAAAATTAATACAATTCTCTAGCTAAAATACAAAAATAATTAAAAGAAAACATTTATAAAATTTTATGTACTTCAATATTTAAGTGTTTAGATACAATTACATTAGACATAGAAGTAGACATACAGTAGACATATGCTTGCACCTATGCATAGTATCTCCTGTGAATTTAACAGCTACAACTACAGGTTAATGCAGGTGTGATATGAGGGTGACTTAAGTAGCATTGCTTCAAGTGATACACACACATTGCTAAAATGGCAAAGACCTACCTCCAAGAACGCATTGTATATTTCTGAATTTTAAAAAAGAACAGTCTTCTATTTATTGGATACTTGCATTCCTGAAAAATGCCATATTAAAACTTCACAAATCCTGTAATCCCAGTGGCTGGGGAGGCTGAGGCAGGAATATTGCGAGTTCAAAGCCAGTCTTAGCAAAAGAGAGGTGCTAAGCAACTCAGTGAGACACTGTATCTAATAAAATACAAAATAGGACTGGGGATGTGGCCTAATGGTTGAGTACCTCCGAGTTCATTCCCTGGTACTAAACAACAACAACAACAACAGAAATGTCAAAAATACTTTATGTTTCTATGTTAAACATAACTAGGTTCAAAGATAAAATGGCTATAAACAACTCTTTTTAGAAGCACAAAAAATCCAGCACATTAAATAATGGTGCAGGACATAAGATGAGTCTTTGTTTCAGGGACTGGTCAGTATAGTGTAGGAAGCATATGATCTGTGTGTTCTGCCAACTGAGGAGCATCATCTTCCTACAATCATTGTGCCCACAGAAAATGACCCATAGATTTTGAAAAGCTGATATGTGTGTCCACCCACAGAGTCTATTTAACTGGTTTAAAGCAAGGCTCAGTTCAATTACTGGCCTAGGAGTGGCCCAGCTGAGTGCTAGGAGAGAAGGGTCTATATTAAAGTATAGACCCCTTGCATCAAGGCCATCAAGAATGGTGGTACAGACCTGGGGATGTGGCTCAAGCAGTAATGCGCTTGCCTGGAATGTGCAGGGCACTAAGTTCGATCCTCAGCACCACATAAAAATAAAATAAAGATGTAGTGTCCACCAAAAACTGAAAAATAAATATTAAAAAATTCTTTCTCTGTCTCCTCTCTTTTTTAAAAAAAGAATGAAGGTACAGTTTGTACACTGCATAGTCACAGAGGGCAAAACTAGTCAAATGACTATTTTTGTCTCTCAATTAAAAACCATAAGCTTGCTGGGTGGCTCAAGTGAAATTACAGGTGAAAATATTATATTCATATTTTAGGTAACAATTTTTTAATTGTCTCTCTCTTCATAGACCTATAAGATTTATTGCATATATTAAAAATTAATCCTTATAAGGTATTTTAAAATAAAAAATATATAATCATGAACTCACAACCTGCAAACCATTATTTTGTCTTTTTTTAAGAAACACCATTCTGTCACAAGTTGGAATACAACAAACTCTTAGGTACTCAAAAGAAACAATAAACTTCCTGAGTTAGAAAGATACTGGAGATTGCAGATATCCTTAGAAAAATAATAAGCATGCTTCCATATTAGGATAATCATAGATGTGAAAATACTGTTACAGAGAAGTTGGAATTGATTATTTTATATTGCAGAGTAGTTTTTTTGTTCACAAAATGGCTCTCTGATTTATAAAGGGGTTTACTTCATGCACTTTTATAAAGTGTCCTTAGTACAGTGAAAAAGTGACGTGACCTACAACCATATTCCTTGGGGCATAGTTCTTAAAATCTGAATATTCATTTGATGGTACTTATTGAGTTTCTACAATGTGTCCCTCACTGTGCTGGGCTCTAGGAATCTCAATTAAGATCAGACACTACCTCTGGCCAAGAACAGCTTCCAGTGTGAGAAGACAATATGTAAAGTGTGAATTCAAACACAATATCACAAGTAATGAATTTAGAGTTGTGATTGAGGTGTCCAGAGGTCAGTGCATATAATTGAGCCTGGAGGAGGTGGCAAGGGTATTACCAAGGAGATGGCAGTTCAATTGAATCTTGAGTAGTAGACATTTTCCCAGGGAAAAAGTAAGGATAGGAACAATCCAGCCAGCGAAATATCAAGCACAAAGGGACTGAGGTCTGACAAGCGAATGGCTAGATGATCCTGGAAAGTGAATTGGCAGAGGTTGATGCTGGGGTGAGGGGTTCAATAACCATGAAATTAGCTACAGCCTGTGGAGGGCTTTGGATGTTATGCTAAGGAGTTTGGATTCAATCCTGCAGAAAACTAGAAATCTGCAGGAAATTTTAGGCAGAGGGTGATATCAGTTTTGTTCTTTAGGGAAGCAACTGGGAGCCATGTTGAAGTGGGAGAGCAAGGGGAAAGACAGATGACAGAAAGCAGTTTGGAGACCTGTGTTAGTGGCACTATGCCCTGGTGCCTTTCATGTGTAGATTTCACCCTCTGCAGTTGGGTCAGGAGCTGTGGGCAGGAAGTAGGTTGAAAATGAAGCTTAAAGTTGGCTTTTATAGGCAGCAGGTAAGAGACTGAACCTAGAAGAGAGGGTAAATGCAAGAATGAGGTGCCAATATGGACTTCAGTGTAGAGCAGTCAGTACAGGTTGGAATCCGGAATCTAACCTAGGAGAAACAAAGTGGAAGGGATAAGAAACCATGGAACAGAAATCTAATACACAGGATGTGGCAGGGGTGGGGTGGGGAAGGCTTTAGGCACAAGGTCAGGGTATTAAGAGTGGCACCAGATAATAGACATGCCAGGGTTTCTCAAACTTTACTTAGTATCAGAATCACCTGGAGGCTTTGAAAAATACATCCCCCAACATGTTTATTCAGTCAAGGTCTGGAACAGTGTCTAACAATTGGCATTTCTGCAAGTTTCTGAGACACTGATATTGCAGGTTCATGGACTAAATTTAAAGGTTCTGAGGGTGCTTCCAGGCCTACAATAACCTGAATTGTCTACAAGATTTAAAAACATTTGAAACTTCAGGTGTAGGCAGTCAGTTACTAGAGAGAGGTCTGAATCTGTGGAAAAGGCCAGTTCTGACAGATCAAACACACAGTCTGAGAGGCAGCCCAGGAGGGTGGGCAGTTGTCCAGGAAGACGAAAGGAGACTTGATTCAAATTGTTTTGTTTTGTTCCTTTTTTCTGCAGGTAGCACCTACAAAATGGAACTAATTGTTGTGCGAGAAGTGAGAGAAAGGGGCAGGCCTGTGCAAGCACTGTGCTCAGAAACTGTCTCTGAAACTGGATCTGTCAGGCTAGACCTGGAGTTTCTGCCCACCCTTTCCTTCACTGCTCAGGCCACCATCCAGGAACATCCAGGGATCCCTGGGACCAATGATCTCAGCCTCATTGTGAAGTTCACCAGTTTTTCCTGGGACCTTCTTCAAATGGTTACTGAAGGGTTTTGTTGCACTATTAAAAAGGAAAAAAAAAACATAGGTGCAGATAATCAAATTCTTGAGTTGATTAAATTGTTGTGCATCTTTTAATTTGACAGACTGCAGAGGCTTCTGGAAACTAGGCCACATTTTCTGGAGAGCTGCCAGTAATCATACAGTATGAATGCATATACAAGTGAGATGTTAATGCTCAACAATTTTTCTTATTTCTTTTTTTTTTTTTACTTAAGCTGTGAAGGTAACAGTAACACTGAAGTCATAACCAGTACAACCCAGGCAACAGATGACAATTTGCTTAAATTGCAAGATGGATTTGAAATTGGAATTGATTAAAATACTGATGCCTATAGTAGATGAAAAGAGTTGATTCATTTTTTGAGATCCTTCAAATATGAAAATTGTTAATCAATGAGTCTGCTGGTTTATCACTAGGTATTAGCACGTTACAAACACCAACTTCCTCCAACATTATTATCTACGTGACATAAATCCCTTTGATTGTATAAGAAAATAAACACTCCATTTCCACATCATGAATAAACATAAAAGGTAATCAACATGCTGTTCAAGTTGCCCTGTAATCAAGGTAACAGGGCAACTTGAACAGCATTAGTTACATTCTAGTTACTTGCTATGAATTTATTAACTGACTGACTGACTGGATGAATGAGCATTGAAGCAGAAGATGGAGGTAACCGTCAGCCTGGCTCTAGACCAGTACAATAAAAAATGGTTAAATATTCACTGTTGGATACAGAGTTCCAAATTGAGGGGATGTTAGAAGGACAGGAGAGATGGAGGAGGAAGAGGGATTGGAAAGTATAGAGACTGGATAATTGGTCAGGAGGGACCTGGGAGACTGGAAGAGGACCACTAGAGAGAATTGGATGACTGAACTCCTGATGAAAAACACTCCATTAAAGTAACTCTTCAAACAAGGAATGGATTAAAGTCAGCATTGACATAAAAAAGCTCTTGGTTTTAATTATTTGGCAAGTAACTGCTGCAAATCTCAAAGAAGTTGTGTGGCGAGGCTGGATCTGGAGTCTACTCAAGTCATCTCAAAGGCTCTTAGACAAACAATAGGTGATGGAAAACCCAAAATGTTGGGGATATCAATTAATTCAACAGGGTTCAAGGTACAGATATTTTGCTTGACACAATGGTGAGTGATATGTATTTCATATCCTCAATCTTTATGCAACCTGTATGGTGAGAACATATAGGTTTAGAAATAATTTTATAATAGGGTGAACTTTGATAAGTGCCCAGAAATATGAGAATGATTCAGAATATCCATCCATTCATTTTTTTTAAATGTGTGCAATTCAGTAGTATTGGTATATTAAAAAATTGTACAATTATCACCACTCTACATTCCACAATATTTTTATCACTCAAAGAGAAACCAATCTCTTTCTAATCCCAGATAACTCTAATCCATTTTTCCATCTCTATGAATTTCCCTATTTTCAGTTGATATCTGAAAATAAACTGTCCATAAATGTAGGGTTTATTAATGGACTCTGGATTTATTCCAAGGATCTTTATGTCTATTCTTACAACAGCATCTCACTTTTGATTTCTGCAGCTTCACAATAAGCTTTAAAGTCAGGAAATTTCAGCTATCCAACTACATTCTTTTTCAGATTCTTTTGGTTATTCTGAGTCTCTTACATTTCCATCTATACTTCATATGAGATTGTCAATTTCTGAAAAAAAATTATATATATATATATATATATATATATATATATATATATATATATATATATATCAGCTGGAATATTGATAGGGATTCAATTAATCTGTAGATCAATTTAGGGATCAATTTTGTCTTAACAATATTAACATTTCAACTCATGGAATGCCTTTCTACTTATTTGAATCTTTATTTATTTCAATAATATTTTATAATTTTCAGAGTATATGTTTAAATTTATTTTTAAAAAACTATCCCTAGGTATTTTATTTTATTCCTTTTGGTACTATTAAAATGGAATTTTTGAAATTTTATTTTTAGATCATCCATTAAAACTAGTATATAAAAATACAATTGACATTTGTATGTTGATCTGATATTCTTCAGTTTTGGTGAATCTGTTTCTTAGTTTTAATAGAATCTATTTTTAGTGAATTTCTTAGGATTTTCTATATAAAAATCAATGACATCCCTTAGCTTGGCTAGGTTTTGTTTTTCACTATGAATGATTATTATTTACTTTTATTTTCTGATTTCTGTATCCAGAACCACCAGTAGGATGTTGAATAAAAGTACATAGAATGGTGATATTTGTCTTAATTTAGAAAATTTAAGCCTCCCCCTTCCCATTAAGTACAATGTTAGCTTTGGGTTTTCCATAGATGCTCTTTATCTGGTTGAAGAAGTTTCCTGAATTCCTAATTTGTTGAGTATTTTTGTTCGTAAAATTGTGGTGGATTTTGTCAAATTCTTTTTCTGTGTCTAGTGAGATGATTGTGTTGTTTTTATTATATCTTCTGTTACTATGTCATATTACATAATTGTTTTTTATATATTGAACCAACCTTACATTCCTAGAAAAAATCTCACTGGGTCATGATGGTTTTTGTGTATATATATATATATATATATATATATATATATATATATATATATATATATATATATATTTTAAACAAATGAAATGCTAGCAAACAAAACACAGATATATATATATATATATATATATATATATATATATATATATATATATATTATAGGTGGATGCAATATCTTTATTTTATTTTTTATGTGGTGCTGAGGATCAGACCCAGTGCCTCACACATGGTAGGTGAGCATTCTACCTCTGAGCCATAATCCCAGCCCTTGCTAACATTTTATTAAAGAATTTTTGTATTTATTTCTATAAGGGGTAATCCATAGTTTTCCTTTCTTGTAATGTCTTTGTCTGTTTTGGAATCAAGGTAATACTGGCCTCACAGAATAAATTAAGAAATATTCTCTGCTAAATTGTTGAAAAATTTGTGAGGAATTAGTCCTCTCCCCCCCCCACTCCTCCTCCTCCCCCTCAAATTCCTCCTCCTACTTCTCCTCCTTCTTCTTATTTTGGAGTACTGGGGATGAACCCAGTGCTTCACACATGCTAGGCAAGTACTCTACCAGTGAGCTAAATCCCCAGCACTTTTATTTTATTTTAAGGTAGAGTCTTACTAATTTTCTGTGCAGTCCATAGCCTAGTCGTGCCAGGGAAATGGGTTAGGTAGCCCACAGACCAAAGAAAGTACCTGAAGACAGTATGGTAGATGTATGGTTTATTGAGAAAAGTTTACAAGAGATCAGGACTGCTACAAGAAGAGTTCAATAGTGATAGTCAGACAGAACCTCTGGCCCTCACAGTTTTCTGTCCAGAAGTGGCTGGTTAGACGAGTGACATGCATCCTTTCTAAAATGCCCTCAGTTCTGTGCCTGTCCCCACTTGGAGATAGTTTTTTTGTTTTTGTTTTTTTTTTTATGTTAGGCTGCAGAAGCAGTGACATCATCAATATGTTTGCTTACTTTGCTTGAATGACCAGCATTCCAAGGAGCACCAATCCTGGCATATATGCAAGAAAGTAGTTTTTGACAGAAAACACTAACTTGCCCTAGTTTCTAGAGTACATAAGAGAAAGCCGGTGGCCTTTAAGATAAGATGTATCTGGAGTTTCCAGCCCAGGCTTGATCTCATCCCTTAGCTTTGCTAGGTTTTGGGAAACAGAAAGGGACATTCAAGGACGTTGTGTTTTACTGTCCTCCTTTTATTTAGGGAAAATTCAGTTGTCCAGACTGTCCTTGAATTTGTGATTTACCTGTTTCAGCCTGATGAGTAGCAGAAATTACAAGTGTGTGCCACCACTCCTGGTTATTCATTCTTCTTTACATACTTGATAGAATTCACCAGTGAAGCCACCTCATCCTGGGGAGATTAAAAAAAATATCTTTCTTATCACTGATATAATCTCTTCACTTTGGTATACATTGTTCAGATATTTTACTTCTTCTTGAGTCAGCTTTGGTAGGTTATATCTTTCTAGGAATTTGTCCATTTTATCTAGATAAGATTTTAATTAGATTTTTATCTACTTTGTTGGCATGTAAAAGTTTCACATATTTCCTTATAATTCTTGTTTGTTTGCTTCTGTAAGGTTGATGGAAATGTTTCTTCTTCCATTTTTTTCTTTGACACATTGGTTATTTAAAAGTGTTATTTAATTTCCAAATATTTGGGACTTATTTATTTATTATTACACATATTTATTCTTGTTTTGACTTACCTAATTTCATTTCATTGTGGTAAGAGAATGTACTTTGTTTCATTCCTGTTTTTTAATTTTTTAATTGTAAGTTTTATTTTATATCCCTTTACATAGTCTGACCTGGACTGTCCTATGTGCACTTCAGAAGAAACTGTTTACTGCTACTGTGGGATGGCGTTTTCTATCACTGTCAGTTTAAAGTCTGGTTGGTTTATAATGTTATTCATGTCCTCTATTTGCATGTTGATCTTCTGTTATGTTGTTCTTTCCCTTATTGGAAGTGGAGTATTGAGGTTTCTAAATATTTTTGTAGAATTGTCTGTCTTATATTCAATTCTGTCAGGTTTTGTTTCACATGTTTTGGGGGCCTGTGATTTGGCAATTCTTAAGGGAGAAAACATTGGGCAGTGGGTGTCCCTAGACACATATGCACAAATATCATGTGAAGGTGCTTTCGCCCCACCCCAAAGGCTCTTCTAATCAATCTGTTCTACAGTTAGGCAATAGGTATACAAGCTGCCAGAAAAGCACCATGCAATTTTCTGTTTGAGTTAGTCAGGTTGGAGCAGAGGATCAGGGAGGTGTGTGGGGTGGAAGACAGAATTATATTCCCTTTATATTATGTGGAAAATTGTACTGCACCATCCAGGGATAAGGGAGGAAAGTATTACCTCAATGGTCCAGAAAGCAAGAAGGCTGTTTGAACTTGCATGTTTTCCATGTTGTCGTGGGACCTTGACTATAATATTCCTAAAGAAGTGAATTCATGTCAATGGAAACAAGAACACATGTCTTCTAGGGTCTGACATCTTCCAGACACACCAAGATTTTTTTTAGCTATTAACCTGTAAATGGAAGAATAGATATACTTCTCCACACACACATACACAGGCATACTCATACACACTCTCATGAAAATTCAGATTCATATATTCTGATAATACATATATTTATCTTCCATGGTTTTATCTCAAAAGAGTACAGATACATCAGACTTTTCTAGGAAAACAATTCTAGGAATATCTAATTTTTTAAAATTTGATTTATGTTTTTAACTAATGCCTCTTCTTGGGCAGTAATTTTCTGTGTTTATCGTTTCACTTTTCTTAACTTACCTTTTTAATTCAAGATGTGGCCAAAGACCTACCAAAGACATTCTGTAAGTATTATGAACCTGAATTCAACTTTTGAAAACTATTGAGTGACTTTGAGATCAAAATACTCATCTCTGATGGGAATTGCACCAGGTAGAATCTTTTGTGCATATTGTTAGTGAAGGAAGGTGAGCATTCTTCCACTGAGCAGAGCTGGGGATAGGACTTCTCCTCTCTCACAAAAGCAAAGAAACTGAGAAGGATACATACTCAAAATAAAACACCATTCCTCCCTGATAACTTCCCTGGAGCCCTGTATGAAAAGGTGAAGACACGTGGCACCCCTAGGCTGGGCGTAAACTCTCCACTAGAAGTAGTTTCAAATTCATTCCACTCTATTGAACAATGATAATCAAAACACTAAAATTTTGATACTTAATCATGGCCATTAGGCTAGAGATATTTTATAAGCGGTATCCTCAAATGCCCATATAGGACATATTGTTAAAACACAAATACAATGTATTACCTTGGACAAGCTAAGAATTATAAAATGTTCACCTAAGTACTTAAATCTCTTACTTTGTTTTATGGGTTTTTAACCTTTATCCCATGAATATTTGTGCTGAGGATATCTTTCAGAAATGATACCCTAGGCTACTACCTGTTTGACTGTTACTTTTTGGTGTAAGAAGTAAGGCCGACAGTCTGTTAACAATGTTATTACCTGGAACAATCACAAAATTCATGACAAAGCCATACATGAGAAGATGCTTATCTTTATTATTTTTTTTTAGTTTTTGAGGATGGGGGTACATGTATTCAGGTCATTAAAAAGAGAAAAAACAAAACCCCAAGCCCCCAAAACAAGCACTATATATTGATTAAAGGGAAGGTCAGACATGTTTTTATTTTACCTTATTTGAAATTATTTCATAAAAAAAATTAAGATAAGTTTTAAAACATTGTACTAACATACTAATAGCCATATCCTTAATCATATGGCAAGAGATAGATTTTGTCATTATTTTAAAAATGGGAAATCTGCTGGGCATGGTGACATATGTCTGTAATCCCACTGGCTCAGCAGGTTGAGTCAGAAGGGTCAGAAGTTCAAAGCCAGCCTTAGCAAATTAGGGAGGCCCTAAGCAACTTAGGGAGAACCTGTGTCAAAAAAAAACAAAACTGGGCTGAAGATCAAGCTCAGTGGTAAAGCACCCCTGGGTTCAATCCCCAGTACCTTCCTCCCACCTAAAGGAAATATTTAGTGAGCTAATGCAATGTAGGTTATAATTGACTAATTATAGAACTGAAAGTTTTATACAGGGCAAAATTGTATATTGTAATTTTAATAGATTTTACTTAAAGGTGACAAACCCCACAAAACTTTAGCAAGTTGAGAAAGAAATATGCCTAAAGTTTGCTTGTTCTTTGGGTTGAACAGATGTGATGTATATCAAGAAGGAAACTAACGTTTGAGATTGAACAACTACTAAGCTATTGGGTCAGCTGAGCTGTATTCTAAGTACAACATAAGAGTCTTGCCTGCAGAGATGGCAAAGAAAAGCACATTTGCAAATTATCAGGATATACCATTCAATTCTGTAATAAGAAATATGTTTTTTTGCCTACTATGGCTGAAGTTTTAAAATCAGCTTTAAAAAATAATGAAGTGATCCCAGGTCCTAGGTGACAAATAGCCTAGGTCCTGCAAATGTAGGGCCAGTTAAATTTCAGTTTTTCCAATTGGGAAAATCAGTTCTCCAAGATTTCTACTAGAATGGGAGCTACTTGAAATTCTTCAATCAAATTTTTCCTCCAGTTATTATTTTCCAGGGTCTACTCTCACTACATGTTTTGGTGGTAAATCTCAGTCATATTTATTATATTCTAATTCTGTGAGCATCAAAATGAAATTTATAAGAAGGTTTAAATTTGATAGATTCCAGAGGCATACCCCCACCATTTTTATTTTTCATGTTACTTAAGAAGTCCTTGTCTACTCAGGTCTTAGGAAGCCAAATTCTAACTTACAGAGCCCACTTTAGAATACAATCTATTGCAAGAGGAAGTACAAATATTTTGAAGCATCACAAAGGAGTTGCAAATGGTTCTTGGACCAGAACAGATCCAGAGGGTAAGCTATAATTTCCTCAGTGCATTATAAATGTCTTAGCCTTCAACTTCCCCTGTACCAGGAGTAGAGATGAGTAACTAGATCGGTCCACTCCAAGGAATGGTAAAAGGCCCAGTGAGGATTCTTGGGATTGAATTCTGACATGAATCTGAAAGAATTCATCTCAAAAGCTATTGGTTCTTTGAAATCTATTGGGTTGGATACAGTGCTTTTGTTTCACACTGTGGCCTTAATATTCTAGATTTGGGAAAAAACAATTTCTCTCAACTATAAGAATCACTGTTTCTTTCCACTCAGTGACTTCTATGGGCTACTAAAGAATTAATTCTCTCTGTGATTTAACAATGAGTGTATATGCAGCCAGAGAGTTGCTGTGTTGGAATCAAAATCAATTAACAACTCCGCTTGCTCACAGCTTATGAATAAGTAGGAAGAAAAAGGACTCCTTTACAAATACTCAAACACACGCACCTTCTTGGCCACTCTTGCTTCTAAAGAAGTTCTGGAGACCACTAGGTGTCGCTCTGCACAGATCCCTACGTTTGACGCAAAGGCCATGAAGAGCTCCGTTCCTTGGCAAAGCTGTTCTACTTTGCTTCGTGAGACAGACTGTACACGATGGGTGTAATTTAGATCTGGAAGAAAACTCTCTGGGGTTCCTGCCCTTCATGTCTATTTTCCATTCTCTTGATTTCCTGGCTAAGGTTGTATTGGGTGGCGGGGCACACCCTGCCAGGTCTAGTCTCCTAGATTCCCCAGCTCCTCCAGGCACAGCAAGCTTTAAGAGAGGGAGCCACCTTCATGGTGAGATTTGAAGCTATGACTTCAAGACTTTCTTCTGATTCAAATATTTGCTTTATTACTTTCCTTCCAGGTGTGAAGGTTGTCCAGCAAGATCTTCCCCTGGGCTCGGTACACTATAAGTTAAACATATTGTTATTCAGATGTATATGTAACCTGGTGCTCCTCAACATCACATTAACATTAAATTGAGTTATTTAAATATATTAAGTTAAAATGATATTATCTACCTGTCTCTTTGAAAGGCACAGAATATCGATTTAAGAGTGTATGTTTCAGTAAATAAAAAGGCAAGCCTGCCAGGGATGTGGGGAAATATAAATCTGGGGTGTTAAATTCTCACAATATATATTTTAAAATTCAAGATGGTTGATAGAACTACAAAGTCAGAATAATATTGTTTTTTTTTAAAAAAAGGAAAGTAATATATGGCAGAATTAAAATATTAAATTCATAAAACTTAATAAGCACAAGGTCAGTGGATATGAGGAAACAGTCTTCTTTAGAGTCAGAGCAAATACCACAATCATTGTCTGCGGCAGTCTGTCTGGGCACAAAATCACGAGCCACTCACAGCCTTGTAGATTCAAACAGCAATTCTTTATTCCCAAACTCACACAGGCACTCTACAAGCACTTTCTGGGGAAAATCCACCGGCACTCTACACACACGTTCTGGGAGAATCCACACTTCCACTGGGCTCTGCATCCCAAAATACTCTCTGAATCCCATGAGAAT
Source organism: Callospermophilus lateralis (assembly GCF_048772815.1). Lineage (NCBI taxonomy): Eukaryota > Metazoa > Chordata > Mammalia > Rodentia > Sciuridae > Callospermophilus > Callospermophilus lateralis. The sequence goes on along the minus strand of NW_027515347.1, from coordinate 441,434 downwards.
TCAACGGGAATTCAAGGAGCGGGCGGGCACCTGAGGCAGCAGGATATGCCCTATTCCCAGCAGGATACACCCTAAACCTGGACTCACCCCAATCCAGCAGGATCCTCCCTAAACTCGGATCCACCCCGGTTCTTTAGCAGGTCACCTTTCTCAAAACATTCATGCAATGTCACTGCAAATGACCTGGGTCCAAGGCAAGCCCATTTCCACAATAGAGAGTCCTTCCTCTAAGCAACATGTGGTAGGCTGACAAGGATATTGCCATGCATCATTCCTAAATAGCTATGGCTCTCAGCAATTGTCTAGTAAAAGAGGTAACTGAGAGATGGGCTAGGTAGTGTATACCTGTAACCCCAGTGACTTGGGAGACTGAGGCAGGAGGATCACAAGTTCAAGGCCAGCCTTAGCAACTTAGTGAGATCCTGTTTCAAAATAAAAAGCAAAAAGGGCTGAGAGTGTAGCTAAGTAGTAGAGTGCCCTTGAGTTCAATCCTGGGTATTGCCCCCTCACAACACTTTGAAAAATTATACACTGCATTGTTTGGGAGACTGATATGGCATCATGAATCCCACTAAAATATGTAATTTAAATGCTTCAATAAAAAACAAAAATTAAAAACTCCAATGTACCAGAGTAACACTCAACTAAAGAACATCTTCAGCCTTGATTTGGTATTAGTGTATATTAAAATTAGAGTGAATTGTGTCATACTTGAGAAAAAGAAAACCCATAATTGCCTTTCAAAAAAAGAAAGAGGGAACTGAGAACTGTGATCCCATCACTGGATTAATTCATTTGATCTATTAATAATTAGAATGGATTACAAACCTAAACTGAATGTTTAAGTTAGATTTGCATAGAACCCAAAAATTTAACCTGTAACCTCAATAGATATCAATATTTTATATTAAGAATATTTGAATGTGAGGTATTATATAAAGTACTTTATTCACATTATAATATTAAATCTTCATAATAACATATCACTTAGTATTTTATGTTAAATTTATTGATAAGAAATTGAAATGCAAAGGGGTGAAGTAACTTGCCCAAAATGACATTCTAATAAGAGGTAGGGCAGGATCTAATCTCAGATTAGATGTAATCTCAGGGTCAGAGCTCTTAACCACAGTGATTATTACAATTCAAAAGATGCTTTATAGTTTTCAAAATGTTTATAGCATTTATTTGTGGACAATATCCTGTTAATCCTGAGAACAGGGAGAGTAGACATGACTTCCTCATCTTACAAATGTGAATCTAGAAGCTTGAGGAGTAAGGAGACTTGCCCAAGGTCATGGAATCAGAACTCAGATACAGGCCTAATTCTATTAAACAGTCTTGCTCCAAAGATTAGACGTATAGTTAGCAAGGCAATGTAACAGCAGACAGAGGAAATTCTAAGTAGAATAAAGACAAATGGTATCTATCTTGCAACTTTACTATTTAAAACCTGAACAGACTTTGGTCAGGGGGAAGTAATGGTAGTTAGAATTATTAAAATCTGCATGACTTGATTTAATTAATTTTTATATTACTTAATTGTATATGTTTTGGACTCTCAAATACATTAATTTGTGCAAATCTGGATTCTTGTAGGCACACCTGATTAACTGTGTAATCATCTTTATGCCCAAGAATTGCCTATTCATCCACAGGGATTGGATTAACCTCCTGTGTTGGTTTAGCTATTAAATATCTTCCATCCCTCCACCCCAAGCTCATGTGTTAAACAATGCAAGAATGGTCAGAGGTGAACTGATTATGAGAACTGTGATCCCATCACTGGATTAATTCATTTGAAATATTAATAGTTTGAATGGATTACTAGGTTATAACTGTAAGCAGATGGGGTATGACTGGAGGAAGTAGGACAATGGGGGTGTGGTCTTGGACTCTAACTCATTCCTGAATCCTTGAGCTCTCTCTTTCTCACTACTTCCTGTCCATCATCAGCTGAGCAGCTTTGCTTTGCCATGCCCTTCCACTATGATGTTCTATCTCATCTTGGGCCCAAAGCCATGTAGTCAACTGACCATGAACTAAACCATGAAACTGTGAGCCCCAAATAATCTTTTGCTCCTATAAGTATTTTGTCATAGTGACACACTCTCACATGTGATGCTCTCTCATCCTCTCCCTACCAGAATTGAAGAGAACAGGATCCATGACCAATTCAATTAATTTCTATGTGTGGCAAGAATGGCAGACCATGTAAAAATGGAGGATCATTGGAAATGTGTGAGTTAGAGATTGAATTGGGAAACAGGAAAAATAGTTCTTAGAAAATTTAAAAAAATGAATCAATGAGGCAAGCAGAGATGAAAATTTTTAAAAAGAACACTTTTCTGGACTCCTAATGCATTTCCAGTGTCTGGTCTCACTTCCATCAGGATGCCTGATCCTTTTCTGGCCATTTGGTTAGAGATGGGTTTGGCTATTTATGTAGAAAGATGTACTGAGCCAACTTCCCATTTCAGTTGGTTATTGTCTCTGTTTCTCCCTTTGGAGTTTGCCATGGTTTGAATGTTTTTGTCCATCCCCCAATTCAATGTTGAGACCTAATCCTCGATGAGAGAAAATTTAAAAGGTAGGACTTTGTGATGGTGATTAAATTATGAGGCCTTATGAATGGAATTAATATCTTTGTAACAGAGACCCTAGAGAAGTAGCTAGCACCTTTCACCATGCAAGACACAGTGAAGGTAACATATATGAGAAGATGTGTCCTCACTGGTCAACAAATCTGTTGGTTCATTGATCTTTGACTTTCTAGCCTCAAGAACTTTCAGATAAATTTTGTTGATTCTAAGATATCCAGTTTATGGTATTTTGTTATAACAACCTCAGAGAGAAGGGGGGTGGGGAGTGTAAAAAGCAGGCCCAGAGGAGATGTATGGTGGTCATAACCGAAGTCACAGCCTTGCAGGTGATGGTCGTTGTACAAATACAAAGAATCAGGCAATTCCTTGGGACATCTATGGATATAAAAATGAACAGTAGTCATGACAGGACTTACTTGGCTGGAAAAGAGAAGTTTTGTTTTTCATCCATAAAGAAAAAGCACATTGTACTTCTTTTCTCTTTTTTGAAAAATTTTTCAGTTGTATATGGAACAAATATCTTTATTTATTTATTTCTATGTGGTGCTGAGGATCAAACTCAGTGCCTCACATGTGCAAGGCAGGTGCTGAGCTATAGCCCCAGCCCTGTTTTTTCCTTTTTTTAAGTTACTATGGCTAGCATTGGGGTTCACTATGGCTTCCTCCTAGGTGCTTTTTTTTTTTCTTTTTGTGCCAGGGATTGAACTCAGAGGCACTTAACCCTAGTCATTTTTTGTATTTTACTTAGAGACAGGGTCTCACTTAGTTGTTTAGAGCCTCACTAAGTTGCTGAGGCTGATTTTGAACTCATGATCCTCCTGCCTCAAGCCTCTTGAGCTGCTGGATTACAAGTGTGCACAACCACACCCAGCCTCCTAGGTTCTTTTCTATGTATTATAATAAATCTAGCTATGAAATGTCAAGAGAGTGTAATGTTGTAACTAACATTTATATATTGCTTTAGCTTAGAAAGTACTTTGACTTATTAAGACTTTATAGTGCTATGTTTTATGGTACCCACAGTGTACCATGTGCCCTGTTAAGGCTTTGTGTATAACAGGTGACTCCCACAACCATATCCAGGGGGAGGCATTTTATCCTTAACTTACAAATCAGAAAACTGAAGTTCAGTGAGCAGAAATGATCTGCCTATGAATATTCAGGCAGCAGGGTTCGAACCATGCTTTGGAGCCGCAGTTTGCACTCTTTTTGCCCAATGAGGATACATTCCTCCTTCCTTCATTTCACTCTATTCATCCATACAGATGAGAGGTAATCACTTCCATAAAAATATACATGATTAGATCAAAGTAATGTCAAGTAAAGTATTCAAAAATAATTGAGAACTATAAAATGAAAGTACAGACTGACTTAAGGAATTTCTCTGCAGAGATGAGAAATGAATCAATCATCAATTTTAATTTAATTTAATTATTTAAAAAAATTAACAAATACTTATTGAATGCCTGTCTGTTCCATGCCAGGTATTGGGCTAGACATTGGAGATTGAAGTTGATAAGGCATGGATGCAATTCATACTCCTAATGGGCTCACAAAACAGTGGGGAGGCCGATTTATAAACAATCTGATACAGTCACTAAAGGGTACTGAGGGAAGTATACATGAGTACAGTAGGAACTCAAGTAAAATGTGTGTAAAATGACATTTTTTGCTGTGCAAGGACACTGAAAATATTGCAAAAGTGGTGAAAATTGAGCTGTAATGTTAAGGATGCATAATAATTTGCTAGGTATACAAGGACGTTAGCATGAAAAAGACCACTGTCTGTTCTATTTGCTTTGAAAATTCTTGTGAAGAATGTTATATGTCAACAGCCTCTAGTAATTCAATTCATGCTGAGTGTGATACAGAAAAGTCCCCAGGAAAAGTGCCTTTGATGTGGGATCATAATGGAATAAAAACTTTAGTTGGAAAATACAGGGAATACCTGAGAATATTACATGGTCATCCAGTTATTCTATGAAGAGCTATTCATGTCCAGAGACTTTCGTTTCCTTTGGGCAGAGTGCCAATGGAGAAGGCAATACAGACAAAATGTATTTGGATTTTAGTGCATTTTATTTCATTTCAGATGATATTAACATCAATAAGGAGTGGTTTTTATGATAGCATTGACTTAATATCTATCCACCTGGGTTAACATTGTCAGTTGATAACACTGGATTAATATATTTTTTTTAAATCTCTAACCTGGATAATGCAATTATGAATATTATCAAATTGGAAGACAGCACCAAGATGGAAGGACTTAACACCTCAGAGCTCACATACTCAGTGCAGCATAATCCTTCAAGTTAAGTAGCTTAAATGCAGTTTCCAGTCCTCTTTAATGACCTGGCGGTAGTCTGTGACTTATCATTAAAAGGAAAAAGTACAGTGTGCTGCATTCCGTAGGACTGTTGAGTTATAAGAATTACCTGTGCCATGTTTTATTTCAACTCATGGCCTTTGCACTAGTCAACACATAAAGGGACAGTAGAACATTGTCACAAACTCCACAACTGGAGACTGTTGGCTGTGTTTTGTGTCTAGGTGTGCTGATGAAGATCTCTCCATCAGTGTGTATTTATTTTTTTTGGTTTTTCATCACACTGTCTCAGTAACTATATATTTGTCTGTTGAACTTATCAGTTTCATAAGCATAAGGAGTGTGTCTTTTAAAAAAAATTTCAATATATTCCCACTATCCAATATGTAAATAGGTGTTCTGCATTTTATAAAGAATAAATGAACTACATTTATGTTTACTGGCTTTTTTACAGGAGTCCAGAATTCAGCAGGGTTTTCATCAGGGACTCCAGTTTGAACTTGAGCTATGTTGATCACTGGGTTCAGAAATGCGTGGCTGCAGTCAGGAACTAAAGAACTTGTCTCCCTGAGGACTCTATGAGACTTGGGATGCACATGGTGTGTGATTTAAGTGAGAGACAATCCCCCTGGTGGCTGTCAGAGCTATTCTGGACCTCAAAGATTGGCATCTTTGGGAGGCTATGCATATCACAAGATAGGGGTGGTTCCAGTGATAAAAATCACATTTGATGAGTGGATGTCAAGTGGAGGGAGTGTGGAGGCAAAGCATGTGGCAGGAAGTGTGCCTTCTTGGATTTTCTCCTGATTCTAAGATGCCTTTGGGCATTCCTAGATAGAAGTAGAAGGTTGGTTTGACCTTTGTAGTAGGTGAGAATGGGAGCCAATGAAGGGTGAATTATTTCTGCGTGAGTGGTATCATCTATGCCTATAAGTTCATGAGGCCTGGAGAAATGGAGGTTACATTTCTGTCAGGAAAAATTATTATATCTTGCCAGCTCATTGGTTGGCAACCTTTAGTTAATAAGGCCAAGTCACATTTTAACTGTACCTAATTTTCTTTCAAAAGTCCGATTAGATAGAAGTTCTGAGTTGGAGATTTCATGAATCATATCAAATACGTTTCGAATTTGTCATGTGTATGTCCTGAAAGGAAAACCCATAACCCTGGATTCATCCTCAAGGAGAATGCAGATTCTGAATGGGAATGCCTATTCTAGCTGGGAAGCTCCAGAGGAGCCAGGTTGGTATTTTATTTACCTCTGTCTTCTCCATGGCTTGCCCTGGGTCTGGCACAGAGGAGACACTTAGGAAATATTGGTTGAACAATTTGTTATTTGAGTTCCTAGCCCTCATGGGGCAAAGTACGTGTAGGTTGTTCCAAAAAATCATTATTTTCATGGAAAAATGAATAAGGGACTCAGCAAATCTCATAGTGCAAGGGTTCTGTATTTTTTCTAAATTAATTTTTCCATTCCTCCATTTTCACTGTAACAGCTGATATTGGCTCAATTTATTCTTAGGTTTTATTCCCCCTTTCCTTTCCTTTTTTTTTCTGTACTCTTTTCCTCTCTTTCCCTCCATTTTTTCCTCTCTTCCTTTCCCTCACTCCCTTCCTTCCTTTATCTCTTTTTATTTCTTTCTAGCAGTGTTGGTGAAGTGTCACAAGCACCTGAAAGACAGTGACTGAAAATAATAACAAAGAATTAAGGTCTTGCATGTCACTAGGAAATAGAAAACCAAAAATCCAGAGGCACGCAGGCATTGCCACATCAGAAACGGTATTCTAGCTACACTTGTTATTTTCCTTTCCCTTTTGTAGCAGTTTGGTGACCTGTATATTCAAAAAACACCAGGAATTCACTTGCTATATTAGTTAAGTGATAAAGGGTCTTAGTGACACAGTAATTGCTTGGCGCAAGTCTGTCAGGTACACCATTTCTAGTAGTCTCCTACCTTAAATCAACCCATCAATTCATATCTATGGACACATGTATCTTTCTTGATGGACAATACATTATATGGGAGACAGATTGACAGGGACCCTAACTGACTGCGTTTGTAGGTGATGCTTTTGTGTAGGTTTCTTCTGATGTTGGGAGGAGGGCATCACCACAATTTGGAGCATCCCTCAATTTTAAGAAAGTTCCAACACTGCCTGACTTCTGCAGGTGGTATATACAAAGGCATGTTTTCCTGATTTTTGTTCTAATACATAATCCCTTTCTGCTCAGAATGCATGCTGTCCTTGCACTTGGTCTCTTGGTCACCTCTGCAATGCATCTGCTAGGTTGAGCAATGACTTTGGAGGAGCTGATCTTCAGGGTGCTAGGCTGTGGTGATTATCTTTTGAGGAGCTGTGGTCCAAAGGGGGAAAGTGATCTGGGATTTGACTATTCTGGACCAGAGGCTCTACCTTCTTTCTTGTCTCCAAGATCATTGTTGAGTTTCCCCCTTCCTCTGTTATTGCTGCTGTTGACTTCAGTCCTGTGGCCGCTGTGACCACCAGTGGCTTGGCAGAAGTGAATAGGTTTTGCATACACTGTGATTCTCTGCTACCTTTATGCTTCTTAATAAGTTTCTTATTGTGTTTTTCTGTCCCCCTTTAGTTTGAAAGCTACATCAGAATTGAGACTACCTATGTGTTTTCACATTTCAATAGATATAAACTAAGCATTTAAATGGCTGGGGATGTAGCTCAGTGATAGAATACTGCCAAGTATGTTTGAGGTCCTGAGTTCAACCTCCCACCAAAAAAAACAAATCAAAACAAAACAAAACCACATTATTTCCCATTCTTGCTTCTAATCTCCATGACAATTCCTATCTCACCTACCTTCAAAACTAAGTCCCAGTGGTTGTCAGGTATATACTTGCACATAAAGGAATATTCGTGTTTGCTTTGAAATTAAAATCTAACTTGTGTCCTGTGCTTTATCTGGCAACCCTAGCACTTCAATACCACAACCCAGCTGAAAATATTTCATCTCCCTTATGAACGGTCACCTCCTTCCTCTCTTAAGGCATTGTGGTCCCATGTGGACTTGCATTACCTAGGGGCAATGGAATCATCCCTCCTCTACTGAAGCACACGGAAATCAAACCTCACTTGATTCTTTTTCTCCACAAGCTGCTGAGAACTTGTACCTGGTAGGTGTGCTGGTGTGCCCATATTTGTTTGTTGGATTCACAGGGCTTTTGAGCTGAGAACATTCACTCAATAGGCAGGTTCTACATGGTTACTGCCTTTTGCCTGAGAGTAAAATTATCTGCCACCTAAGGTTTGAGTTTCACAAAATATGAATTAGACTCCTAAGCATTCCAACCATCTTCTCTAACATTTTCTCTTCTTGGATGATGGGCTGCACTTACAAGGTGTTTAGGCTGCTCTTGCTCAAAGTGTACATGAGCACTGTTGTGCACTGACTAATCTACATCTATCTGGAAGATTCCCCCCAGTCCCTGCCACTGATGCTTTGCAGTTAGTCTGAATTATTAGGCTGGATCTCTTAAGACTTTGATCTAGTTGAAATGACAGAGCTCTTTTTCTTGCAAGCTTCACCAGATTTTCAAGGTTTCCCTCTTTTCTGTCTCGCCCAACTATTGTCAGCCAGCAGGGGCTGAACATTTCTAGCAATGTGAACCATGTGACTTTCCCTCTATTCCTTATGGCTTTCAGCTTTTTTCCTCACTCCCTCATTTTTACCTCCCAAGTGTGCCAAGGAAGTTTTGGAGGGAGCTGCTGGGCAGCTGTGTCAGGTTTCTATCCCAGTCCCTATTGTGCCAGTTCCTGAAGAAGCTTCCTCTCTCTGTGGCATCGATCGCAGCTGCATCTGTTCTCTGAATCACAGAGACCTGTTATTATCTATCATCCTCTGATGGCTTCCATCCTCTAGATTCTTGCTGTAGAGGTTCATACATTTTTTAGCTTTTAGCATTTTTAAAGGGTTCCCCAGAGGGAGAGGAATTAAGCATGAAGTTAATTTTGCTGTCTTGCAAGAGTCATCGATGCAATCTAAAGTGTTCTGTGAGACCGCTTTTGTCCTAAAATATTCCTTTTTCTTTCTCTTTTTTCCTCCATACAACACTGAAGATTGAACCCAGGTCTCGTACGTGGTAGGAAAGCACTCTCCCATGGAGCTACTTCCCAGACATTAAAAAAAAAAAAATTTGAAAACAGAGTCTCATTAAGTTACTCAGGCTGACCTTGAAATTGCCATTCTCCTGCCTTAGCCGCCCAAGCAGCTAGAATTACAGGTGTCTCCCACCAGAGTGGCTAAATATTTCTTTCTTTTTTTAAGTTAAATGTTGGGGTTTTTTAATATTTATTTTTTAGTTGTAGTTGGACACAATACATTGATTGATTGATTGATTGATTGTGTTGAGGATCAAACCCAGGACCTCACACCTCCTAGGCAAGGGCACTGACTAATCTACATCTCTCTGGAAGATTGTTCTAGGCAAGTGCTCTACTGCTGAGCCACAACCCCAGCCCATGGCTAAATATCTTAAACCAACTAAATTTAGTCATAAAATTTTCACTCCCAAGGAGTAATGACACTTTCTTTAAGAAACTGTTATAAACCATACAGTGTTCAGAATATTTGTATGAATCTGTGAACGCTGGTTCTGTACATCTCTTTCCAACTCTGCAACTCTAGATGGTTGACATTGGCCATTATGGTGGTATTTATACCATGGAAACTGGCCAGAGCTTTAAATTGTGCTCCCCGTCCCCAATAGAGCCAGTTTACCTGCAGACCTTTAAACATATTGGGAAGGAGATTAAGGTGGGATTAAGCCCTTTTCTGTTAACAGTTAGGACTCATACCTCAGCAAAATTACATTATCAGCCTGCCTGAGGATCTCCTTGGAACTCATGGGGTAGAATCTGAGAGAATGTGGTAAGATTCAAGACAGAATAATTTTAGTTGAAGAAAATCAGGTCAGAAAGGCCCAGAGCACAGCAACTTCCAAGGGAGCTGTCTGCAAAGAGCAATGATAAGAAAGTATTACTAATGGGAGCAGCAGAAGGGCCAAATCCAACTTCAAAGTTAGCTGAGGAGTTTAGAGGGTGAGCTAGGCTGTTGCTTGATGCAGAGATAGAAAGTTTGCTTTCTCTTCCTGGGAGGAGTTGACCTTTCTGGAGTTGGGGAGGACCATTTGTTTCACCCTCTTTCTCCTCCCAACAGGGGCCTGACACATATGCTCAACTACCAGGAACAGCAGAAAGTGCAAACACCTGCTGGTCCTACTAATTACCAAAGGCCCCTTCAGGAAGAGGGCTTTGGTTTAACACCTGGGCAGAGGTAGTTGACTCTGTTAGAACTATAGAATGGTTTCTTTGCAGTTGTTGTATATTCCTGGATCATTTATCAGAGAAACAGTGCTTAGTAACTGGGAAGTAGGGCCAGAGAGAGAATCTTTTCCTTCTGATTAGTGGGTGTTTGTTACAAAAAAGAACATAAACAGATTTCCTTAGCTCTCTTGTAAGCAGAAAATGTTGACAGTTTAGAAGAGCCTAATGTGAACTCATTTGTATTTAGTGAAAATTTGTTGCCTGAAACATTAATGAAAGGTGTACTCACCATGTTGCCCTCTTTATAAATGCTGACTACTTTTATATGATCAGATTGTGTAGCCATTTATTTTAAATATAGGCACTTGGCTAATGTAAGCAATGTCATGAATGATATAAGACTTTGGAGAACACTATTCAACAATTTCTCTTTCTTTTACTATGCCCTGCAGCCTTTTCGGCATTTCTAATTTATTTATTGTTGGAGGAATAGTAGTGGCAACATTTTTGAAGTATTTTCCACATGCCATTGTGCCAAGTACTCTCATAAGAGCTCCATAAAAATGATCTTAATTTAATTCTTATAACACCTCTATTAGAAAGGGTGTCTTAGCTTCCTCTCCCCTAACCCCAGTTTATAGATGAGAAAACTGAGTCTTATAAAATTTCAATGATTTGACTAAAGTCTTGCTTTTCCCTCCATGTCTGGCAAGACTGCCCATTTTGATGCCTTTGAGAGCAACATTCATGTGGAGGCTGTCTCTTGACACCTTTTTCTCAGAATAGGATATTTTGACATTCTTTCAAATGTCAAAATTGACTCTCAAAATTGCTGACTCACTGTCCCTTCTTAAGTTCACTTTGTCAGGGACTCTGATCTGTGGCCAGAGTCTCCTTTCCTTTCCTAATCATATGGGTCTGGCATGTGGCTTGTGTTTTCTAGAAGAAGAACTCATGATCTGTGCCTGGGGCCAAATTTTCACTATCAGCATGGACAAGGGAATGACATCAAGATCAGATTTGGATTTCAAGGTTAAATAAAGTCATTGTTTTTCTGGTTCTGCACATATATTTCTTTATTGATACTATCACATCCTTTGTTGTAAATGGTAGTGATTTTCTATTCATCTGCACTGCAGATGTTGATAGGATTTGGGTTGTTATTTTGGAATAAGAAAAAATGGGCAAGTCAGTGTCTTCAAGATAATATAAACGGAAGTATATTCCATGCAGGCACCATGGCTAGAATGCAGAAAACAACCACCATCACTTTTTATAAACAATTAATCTTTCTCAGAGTGGTATCTCTGTTGCAGATACAACCCCAAAGGGGTTATTCTTCTGCTGCCATTTCCGGAGATAACTACAGATTTTCTTGGAGCAAGCACAAATTATGCAACTTTTATCCAAACCTTTAAACATCAACACAAAACTATCATTTTAAAAAATATTTGGGCCCGGCATAGTGGTGCTCGCTTGTAATCCCAGAGGCTCAGGAGGATGATACAGAAGGATTGTGAGTTCAAAGCCAGCCTCAGCAATGGCAAAGTGTTAAGCAACTCAGTGAGACCTTGTCTCTAAATAAAATACAAAATAGGGCCGGGGATGTGGATTAGTGGTTGAGTGCCACTGACTTCAATCCCTGGTACAAAAAAAAAGGGGGGGGCTTATATAAACTTTTTTATATTCACTGGGGTTTGAGAGATTTAAAGTCAAATAAGATATATTTACTGAGTAGTGGTTCCTGAAATGTGGGCTGTGACTACCTGCTTCAGAATCCCATGAACTGCCTATTGGCAATGTGGGGTTCAGGCCCCAAACTGAGTCTAGTGAACCAGAATCTTTGTTCATTGCGCCCCAAAGTTGTAATTTTAGAATGTTTTTCAGGTAACTCTCCCACTTCCACTAAAGTTTGAGAGCTACTGGAATTGAGAGAAAGGCCTGAGGTTTATTGTTGTATAGACGTGAATCTTAGCTCTGTTTTGTAGTAGTGTTACCTTGGGCAAAATACTTAACTTCTTGTTGTTCCAATTTCCTCATCTGTAAAGTAAAAATGATATTCTTTTCCTGAAAAGGGTAGATCCTATGTATAATAACTGCCTGATACAGTAAGCAAACACAGCTCACACAGCTATTATTATTACTCATGCATCACTCTGGTGAAATAGACTCTCTTGACGCCAACGAAACTGAGAGTCTCATAAGAAATCACTTTACACTTTGCATCAATTAGCTTTTGAAGGAGTTACTTGAAGTGGAAAGAAGAAATTGATGTAATGGAAGAATTAGTCCCTTTGAAAAGCTGTGGTCACCTCTGGCTTGGGGGGATGGTGCTCTGTTCCAGAGCAGTGATTCCTAAACCTCAGACACCACCACAAACTCCTGGATGGCACGTTGTACATACAGATGATGAGGTTTCATACCATGTCTGAAAGAGAGAACCAGAAGGTACATGTATAATCAGATTCTGCATTGATTCTTAGCCTAATTTAGGGGAAGTACAGCCCAGAGAACATAAATGTTTTATCCCTATGAAGTTTTATCACTCTTTTCTCCCTTCTAATCCAAATAATGAATAACAGGGAATATGATTTTGATGGGCAACGGTGATAACATCAGTAATAGTAATAATTAATAATAATAATGTCTAGCATTTATGAGCTCTGCATGTGAGTGAGTCATCATTCTAAAGTCTAAATGTGTTAACTTTTTAATCCTTACAGTGGTATTAAAAAATATATTTTTTGGGGATGCTGGGGATTGAATCCAGGGCCTGTGCATGTGAGGCAAGAACTTTACCAACTGGGCTGTATCCCCAGCCTAAAATAGGTGTTTTAATCATCTGCATTTCACAGAGAGAAAACAGGGACAGATTTTAAATATACAGCAGGGCTAGGGAACTGTGCTCCTGACCACTAGTCTACTGCATTTTCTAACTCAAGTGATGAGCATAGGCTCTTTCTGTCTACACTTCCAAAGTAAGCAGAAGGCTTTACCTGTTTGGTTTGAAAGAGCCTTAAGTTTTTCTAGCTGGAAGGAGGGGATCAGGTCTGGAGCCATTTCAGTCTTCTGGGATGTTGATGTGGGGAAGGGACAGACTTGCATAGATAGTCATAGACATTCTGGAACATTCTCATTAAGAGTCTGAAACTGGAGTGTGGTTAGATTGAAGCACTAGACCCAGCCTTCTCCCTGTGTCATGGCAACATACTGGGGCACTAAGAGATTCATAGGGAAAGCCCATGCTTCCTTTTGTCCTACAAATGACAGTGAGCTGAGAAAAACTCATCTTGGAGGCTCAGCATGGCTCCTATTGGGAAGCACAAGGATTTTTTGTTTGTAACCCCAGGGCTCATGTTTCAGGTTTGGAGGTTAATTCTTTTTGTCTTATGCCCCAAACTTCACTTTTTTCTACTACTAATTGTATACCTAAAAGAGATTTCTTTGACATATACTATAATAATGAGATGGATCTTGAAATTATGGAATAAAGGTCAATCTCATTAGCCTTAAGTTTAGTTAAAGTTTAACTTCCAAGGATTTGTCCCCCACTTCTGGTCATTTTCAAAAGGATAACTCTACTAGAATTTATAGGCCAGCATCAAAGTGAAGACAGCAGGGTCTGGACCTTACTGGTTTCCACAAATTTCTGGAGCCAATATTTAGGACAATTTAATCTTCTCCTTCTGAATACTAATAATTCTGATTTGAAGAGCAATATCTTGAGACTTTTTCCAGTAACACAGTCTTATTTCCAGGCACCCTAATCTTAAAGCTAACTACCCTCAAGCTTTATTTATTTTTTTTTCTCTCAGGAATGGAGCCCTGTTAAGTAATTATATTAAAATCCTAAGAGCTACCTTTGTTTGAGAAACAGATGTTAGAAGAGAATGCAGTCAAAAGTGAGAAGAAATGACTGGAGCAGAGAACACTTATAATAATAATTACCAATGAGTGAAAAGTCAAATAATAAATGTATCTCTTGTTTGTGTGCAAGAATGTTATTGCTAACCCACTATTATAAGTGGTGTGTTTTTTGAGTGTTTTTCCATTAGCGCTGATGCATTTGGGCAGCGGTGATCACAGGCTCTTGCCTGACCATACTGGTAATCAGTAGCAGGCATCTGCAAAGGAGATAGCCAAGATTTTCTGACTTTTTCTATGGTGACAGAAAAGGGGCAAATTTCTACTCCCAAGGAGGAGTGAGCCTATTTTCCCAACCAGCATTGTGCTTCTGCGTCACACAGCATGTGCTGTGACACAGATAGTGATGGAGGAGATTTGTAGGCTTAATAAGTGTCAAAGTTGAAGGGTCTGTAAGTTTCCCTTCCAGGAAACCCTGTTTATTCCTGCTCTATACTTCAAGTGCTATCTAAAGACCAAATGCAGCAGCAGGAAAAACCAGTAGCTAGTTAATGAGTTCTTTGTTCCAAACCAATAAGCCAAGTTTTTGTTTGTTTGTTTGGCTGAACAGATTGTGCTTTATTTACAAACCATTAGCAGTTATTAATAAATGAGGTTTGGTGTGACAAATATATATATATATATTTAATTTCAGACAACTCATTTGATACTTGATATAATGAAAGAATATTTATTTAGGTGAAATTCAGAACTTCACTGAGATCCTATTACCTGTGGACAGCCAAGCCTTTCTGATATATTTCAGTGGAGCACGAGGGGGATGGGCGGTGGGACTCTGCAGACAGACTCCCTTCATTCAGCTCATGTCTCTGCTTATACTAGAGTGTGACCTTGGGCAAGCTCAGTTCTCTGAGCCTCAGCAATCTATTTTTTGTCAAATAGAGGCAATTACAATGCCAACCTCAAAGAGAACTTTCCAGCATTATGTGAGATAATGTACTCTGTGATTAGCATAGAATGAGCTCTCAAATATGTATTAGCTAATAATAGAATAAACTGAAACAAAATTTAAACTTTGTCCTTGGCTATATCTTGATGCATCTCTTGTTATATTTTGTAATTATTGCATGAAATAGAGACTATGTTGGATAACTAATGAAATTTATCCAACAAATATTTGAATTTTGCAATAAATACATCTATGCTTTTATTAGGTATTCAGTGGTTACCAGTACTAAATACATTAAAGATACATTTAATAAAATTAAAGACCTTTATATATGAAATCATTATTCTAGAATAAAATTTTGTCTAAATTCATGTAGAGACAGTACTAAATACTGTATTGTACTCATTTCTACTCATATTATTTTTACATTTATTAATAGACTTTAGTAATTAAAAATTATCTTAATTATTCCTTCCTGTGATAATCAACCAGTATGTCAACCTACCTAACCTGGTAAGCTACAATATTAATTTTATGCATTTAAACTGAACATTTCAACTCTGATTTTCTATTTCTATTCAATGGAGTTTTTTTTATATAGAATGCTCTTAAGAAGAATATGTTTTCCCTCATGAATGAAAAATAAGTATTAAAGTTATTAAAACACATTAATGCTATGATAATGATATATAACAAATTACATGAGAGAATACAATGCAATATTTATAATTTATTTTGATTGATCAAATTTCCTTTATTATGGTGGTTTGACTTTGGGGCTTTAGTGCACATGTATTATAGTTTGGTGCATTGTCCATTAGAAGGAATGGGGTGGGAAAATGAATGTGTTTATGGTGCCAAGAATGGATGTGTACTTAGCCAAAAAAATGTTAGCTGTGCTGAAGTAAAGTGACTGGCTTGATTTTGGTAGACTCTAACATTTTCCTGCTTGAGTCATTGCTAAAATAAGGATGAAAGCTGTGCTTGGGGAAGGTCTTAGACAAGAAAGGTTGAAATGGAGGGACACTAGGTTCTTGAGATGTATCTTATGACTGTGAAGTGGGAATGGTTAATGTTTGCACAGAGAAAGATGACCAACTGACTAGGCTTCAAAGTTACATTTTTATAAACTTATCATGATTTTCTGTTCCAATAGTCATGGCCTATGTAGTCACTCCTAATTACAGAGGCTGGTTATCATTGTTTTTAAGTTAAATGCTTTATTTATTTCTTCATATGATTGTTTTGCCTAGTGTTTTTCCTAAACTTCTTTGCTGAAATCTTTCAGGAAGCCTTTCCTCTAATAAAAGCTCCTGGAAGTCCAATTGCTATGCCCATTACTGCATTGCATATATTATCTATTAATTATAGCCAGGGATCTCTCTCTGCTGTAGCGGTTTTGGTTTTGTGGGGAGGGAGGGTCGGGATGCAAGAGAGTTAGGCAAAGGAGATAAGGTGGTGTCAGTGGTAATATGGTGGTGAGACCCTTCTGATTCTGAAAATTTAGTATTGGTGACTTCCTGACTGTGACGATATTCTTTGTTTGTGTCTTCCAGTTGCCATGTCCAGAGGGGCCCAAGAATCAACAGGCAGGAGTAAAGAAAAAAAAGGGGTTGAGTGAAGGGAACATTGCAGATCAGCAAGCCTTTCTGTGTCCAATTTGCTCTTCTACTTGGCTTGAGGAACTTGAGAATACCTGTGGGAGTATACTTTAAAACTGCTTTGATATTTTTAATTCCAATGGACAATTGCAATTTTTAATTGGCTGTCCCTTTTGAAGATGCCTGCTATTGGTTACTTGTGTGGTGAGGCAAGTCTCCCTCTCTGGGGTCAGTGATCAAGACTACACTTCTGAGTTTTTTGCTTCCATGAAGAATTCTACATAAGCTATGAATGCTTTTACAGATCACCTCTGCAAAAGTGAAACAAACATTTTCTAGCTCAATTATTCTGTGAATTGTTTTGATAAAATTGACTCCTATTTTTTATCTTAAGTGTTTTGCATATCCAGCACATAGGTGTAGTCTTTCCTCAATTCAGAAAGGCCTATTTCTACTGTGTCCTCTGTTGCTGCATCTTGTCTCCTTTACCTCAATTAATTGCTGATGTCATCTCTTAGCTATTTCAAAAAGGGTGTCTGAGTTGCTTCACTTACTTTATTATATACTAGTCCTTATGAAGTCACTTTAGGCAGACCTACCATTATCACACTATATATGCTGTATATACTGAGGTCTATCATCTATGTTACTTCATGTGAGTCTTCTCTCAAGGCTTCAAGATAGATATTCCTTTCATCACCATAAGAGGTTCTGAAGCTCAGAGTTTGGACCTAATATGTTTAAACTTAAATATCTAGTGAATGACAGATGCATATTCAAAACCCCTTCAGGTCAACTCCAAAGTCTATATTCCTTCACTAGGTTTTGGTAATTGAGAACTTTGCCTTTTGGAGGGATGGATCACAACATTGCTTTTGTGCTATTTGACTATTTGATCCACTTTCTATTCTCCCTTTCAATTCTAGCATTGTTCAGCCTCTACAAAAATCAAGATTCCTTTTTTCTCTGTTTCAAATATATAATATTGAGTCAAACTATTTTTAGCACTGTGCAAGGCACTGTATGGAATACAAAAATAAATGAGTCTGTGGATAACCATGTGAACGTCTATTTTAATCGCTACAACATGAGCCGGAAAAACCTGCATACAGTTGTCTACAGTAGAAGACAGAATAAATGTATCTTTATGAGCTCATGATAGAAATTTACAAGAAGGAGAAATCAACCCCAGAAACCTCTCATCTGTGGATCTTCATTGACTTGTTTTGTTTGTCATAGTGTTTAGAGGGATGGGGAGCAGAGGAAAGGTGATGAATACATTTTATTGGTTCACTGTCACTGCTATTTTGTATAATTAGCCTTAGTTTTGGTGAGAAACAAGAATGCAAAAGAGGATCTAGGCAGCGATAGGGCATGCAGATAATTATTTTATTTTGCTGATAATTTCTCCTTGTAGTGATAGTGGAGAGAGAGAGAGAGAGAGAGAGAGAGAGAGAGAGAGAGAGAGAGAGAGAGAGAAGAGATCTTACCCTGGTTAAATTTAATCTGACAACCCAAAATCCATTCATTCAATGTAATGGTGAATACATTAAATTATGGAGTTGGGATATACAATGATTAACTGAAATATATATACTATGGAGAAATAGGCTGTCTGTCAACATAAATATTCTATGGCAGGAAGTGAAAGAAAGGGATAGAAATATTATTATACAATATAAGAGAAGGAAGAGGCTATTTCCTCCTAGAACCATGAGGAAAAATTATAAGAAGAAGGGGATAGTTAGTAGGAATAGCCAATCTCCATTAATTGCTAACCGTATTCCAAGCTTGTGTTGTCGTAACCCTAAATTGACTCTTGCAAAACTCTCTGAGATAGCTGCTATCATTCTCTATCCTTCCCTCCTCCTATTTGTCCATTAATAAAAACCACTGCATAGAGAAGTTAAATAACTTGCTGGTAAATAGTTTGCAGTTCAGCTCTAGAGTCTGGCTATTTAACTGCACAGTGGTATTCCTCTGCGGCTGTGTCCTGGAGGATGAGGAGAGTGGATTTTTTCAAATGAGAACTAGCAGAGCAAGTAGAGAAATAGTAGCAAGAAAGGATGAAGGGAACATGGGGTGTCAGATCACACAATTTAGAAAGAGAGATGTACGAAGAGAAGTCATTGTAAATAAGAAAATTTTTAACATAAAACTAGAATCTAGAATCTAGATTTTTAACATAAAGCTAGAATCGGGTCATAAAGGAAATCAAGTCACTTTCGAAAGGATGAGTCTTTACTTTTTACACTTGGCAGGTTTTGAAAATCTCATCTTATGACATAGGTGGTTTGTAGAAAGACTAATCTGACAGTCACACGTGAGATGGATATGACACTTGCATAGAGGGCAGCAAGACCAGTTAAGGAGATTATAATCAATAACAGAGAACATGACTTAGAGTGACAGAAGCGACAATGACAAAGAGAAATTGCCAAAGAGGCTGTGAGGAATTACAAATGGAAGTGCAACACTATTTGAGAAAGAGGAGTCAGAAGAGAAATGTGAGCCTTGAGCTTGGGTAATTTTAAGAGTAGGGGTGTTAGCCACCCAGCTCTAAAACAGGAGACCTTGAGGGCTGTGTAACAAATTAAGAAGTTAATTTTGCACACGGAGCCATGTAGACTGAGCTGCCAGCTGGTTAATCTTCTGACAGTGTATGATAATTAGTTCTGATAATGTTTGAATGCATTCTATAGGGTATAGGTTTTTAAAAACTAAATAAAAGTCAGGGCCTGAGAGGAAGAGTATACCCAAGGGTTTATGATGAGAACCTTGAACTGACAGATTTTCTTGAAACTTCTGGGTCTTCCCCTTTATTGGAAGATGGAATCCCTCATTCCCTTTACTCTAAGATATGGAGAAGTCTCAAATAAAATTAATGTTTTATAAAACTATGCTGTTTTTCTCAGGACTTTTCCCAACTTTTCTCCTGGTTGCTGGAGCAATTACCAGGGATCTATCTCAGCAAGACCCAACTGGGAAATTATTGGGACTGTCAAAAGACCTAGATCATCTGTATCAGTGGAGGGTATGCTCAAAAGTGGCTCCTGAGAGTGCTGGGTTGATGGGTCACAATATAAAAATGGATAATAAAGAACTGGCAATATGGGAGAATTCTCTCATAATACAGCATTTAATCCCTGGAAAGGCACTCGCTCTCTCTCTCTCTCTCTCTCTCTCTCTCTCTCTCTCTTTCTTCAATGTTCAGGGACACTTTACTACTGGGATACATCCCTTTTTATTTATATTTTTATCTTTTTTTTTAATTATTGAGATAGGGTCTCAGTTAGTTTAGGAGGCTGGCCTCAAACTTGAGATTCTCTTGCCTTAACATCCTGAGTAACTGGGATCATTGGTATGTGACACTATGACCAGCCCCAGGATATGATTTATTTTATGTTGCTGGGGTAGATATCCAGAAGCTTGGAAGAAGTGATGGTCCTCATAAAATGAAGTAGAAATGTCAAAACAGTCAGGGAAGATTGTAGAAGAAGGGTTCAAGCAGACATAGAGAAATGGTCATGCTAAGGTTTCTTTAAAATGGAAGAGCAGAGGACTCACAGGATGACTGTATTCTTTGGGGGGCCCAGGGGATATACAGTCGAGGTGATAAGAGATGCACTGTGAGGGGGACCTTGGCATTATTAAGAAG
The DNA here is from genome assembly GCF_048772815.1 of Callospermophilus lateralis. Classification (NCBI taxonomy): domain Eukaryota; kingdom Metazoa; phylum Chordata; class Mammalia; order Rodentia; family Sciuridae; genus Callospermophilus; species Callospermophilus lateralis. The sequence goes on along the minus strand of NW_027515347.1, from coordinate 421,132 downwards.
CTTAGTAGCCACTTCTTTCTGCAGGCTGAGCTAACAGCAGGAGTTGCTGCTACAGAACTGAACTACCTAGCAGGGTTGGTAAACAAAACATCTGGGATCCTTGTTTAAAAAACAGGAAAAAACATTTTTTTCTTCCACAATTCCTTGACTTGTTGTTTGTTTTAATTACTATTTAAATAATTTCCAGAGGTGTGTGCTTCCAGGAGTGCAAGATATTTCCAGAGTAACAGTAGACCCTTGAATTAGGAAGACTTCTCAAGAGAAACAGAATCAATAATATTGATTGATTGATTGATTGGAATTGGCTCAGGTGATTATGGGGGCAAAGTATCACAGTTTGTACCAAGTTGGAGATTCAGGAGACCTGTTGTGTAGTTCAAGACTGAGTCCATGTTCAATGGCAGGAGATGACTGGTCTTTTAGCTAGAAGACAGCCAGACACAGAGAGTGAAGGCTTCACTACTCAGTCTTTCTATTGCATTCACTCCTTCAGTGAAATGAATGAGGACCACTCACTTTGGGGAGGACAATCAGTTTACTGATTTAAAAGTTGATCTCATCAGGAAGCACCCTCACTGACACACCCAGCATAATTTTAAATCAAATATCTGTGCACCCTGTGGCCTGATCAAGTTGACACATTAACATTAACCATCAAAGAGCTATAGATAGCAAGTACTCTGGAAATTTTAGTAAGATACTTGTGTTGCAGAGAGTGGAAGTCAAAACACAATATATTCAGGGCCCACTCTATGAATAAGAAAATAGCATAATACTTAGTAAGCCTCTTCAGGTTTTGGAGTTAGCATATTCTGCACTTTAGATACTGCTGCAACCATATTGCAAGTGATGTGAAAGATAGCTAAATTTGTGTGAGGTTAAGAGTGAGAAAGTATTCCATTGCACATTGAGCCTGTAGCACAGGTGAACCTGTTGTTTGACCAAATGATCAGGCAGACTTCACAGGATTAGAGATGTCTATCGGTGGGGATAAAGGAGGCTGCACTGAAGCCTGGGCCAAGCCCCAGATAGGAGAGTTTAGAATAGCTGCCTAGCGTCTTGGAACAAGCATGTTCCTTCTGCAGCAGATAAATATGTATCACTTGGAAAAAACTGATACTGTTTTGCTAACCCCCTAGCAGAGGACATTAAACGATTGGTCAGAACTGGCTATTATAAGGTAAGTGCTATCAGAATCACCAAATTGGGCCCCCCAGTAATCCATGTGAATGCAAGTAGTGCATCTGCTATTAGTCTTGAATAGTTTAGAGTGTGGGTTTCACATTTATGTTGGATACAGTCTTTGCCAGATATGTGTTTTGTAAATGTGTTTTCCCAGCCTGTGGCTAACCTTTTCCTCATGACAGTGTGTTTTACAGAGCAACTTTTAACTTTATAAAATTTAAAATTTTAACTAAGTTAGCTTGTTGATGATTTCTTTGTATCTAAGAAATCATCACTGCACCCAAATTTGTCTAGGGTTTTGTCTATGTCATCTTCTAGGAGTTTTGTGTTTTGTACCTAGGTCTATATGATCCAATTTGAATTACTGTTTTGTCTTTTTCAATTTTTATTTTGGCTTATGCTTTATTTCTCTTCTCTTTTATGCTGCTGTAAAGAACTATGAGATTTATGTTGTTGACATAAATCTATACATATTTACAACTAGCCTTTCCTTGCCAGTTTTGATCAACAAGGTAATTAGAGGAGCCCACTAAGTTGCTTAAAGATACTACTTAGAGTGAAAGTTTGCTCACTCTACAATTAACAATTAAACCAAAAATGGTTAATGGAGTTTCCAATGTGCCAACCATTTATTAATGATAATGATGGATTATATTTTTAAAGCTTTTTGGTTAAATTTATAATACACTTTACACATCTCTGTCTCAGCTTTTTTTTTTTTTTTTTTTTTGCCCCTGGTAGACTAAGCCTGAGAATAAAAATTTGTGTGCATTTTGTGGAAGGAATAATTTGATAATGCATGTTTTCACTTGTGTGATGTCTTATGCTCATTTATTGTCTGACTTTCTGAAATGTTCTGGGGGATTTTTTTCCCCCTGCAGTGTGGATGAAATAAGTCATGTCTACAATGCTTTGTGGAGTTCATGGTTGATGCTTGATGACTCTTGGTCTGTGTTCAATACGTGTAGATGCTCAAAAAAAAAAGGAAGGAAAAAGGCAGTAAAACAAAAAATAATCACAATAACAAAATACAGAAACAAGAAAAAATTGACAACACAGTTTTAATGGAAAAATAATTTGATACTAAGCTAAAGAACAAAACAATGCTGTACACACAGTGATGGTTAATTCAATGCATTAATTTGTTGGGTTATATGATTGCCAGATTTGTTCAAACATTATTTTGGGGGTTTCTGTGAAAGTATTTTTGGTTAAGATTAGCATTTAAATTTATAGGCTGTGTAAAGATTATTGCCCGCCCTAATGTGGGTGGGCTTCATCTAATCAATTCAAGTCCTAATTAGAAAAAAAAGGCTCAGCCTTCAACTAGTGGAAAACACTTTTGTCTGTCTGACTACTTCAAACTGGGATGTTTATTTTTTTCCTCTACTTTCAGACTCAAACTGAAATATGGATTCTTCTTGGATCTTGAGCCTGCTGTTCTTGAGAACTGTACTATCGTTGGTTTTCCTGGTCCTAGGTTTTTGGGTTCAGGCTATAACCCCACTATCAGCTCTCCTGGGTCTCCAGCTTGCTGACTCACCCTGCAGCTCTTGAACTTTCCAGTCTGCATAATCTCACAGACGTTTCCTTATAATCAGTTCCTCTGTATATATCCTGTGAATTCTGTTTCTCTAGAGAACCCTGGTGAATACACATGGATTTGTTCACTAGTCTTTCAACCCTAATAGCTACATTTTCTTTGAAATGTGTGAAATTTGCCAATTGATAATTAAAAAAAGCTCATTATCAGGAAAATACAAAAAAAGCCATTTCCCTTTGAAAGATAATATTTACATTATAGAAACACTGAAAAAGAATCTAGAAAACTAATAAAAATACATAAAAATGCAAATTACTTGCAGCTAATTGGTTGTGTCTTCAAATACATTCTAAATTATTAATTTACTAAAGAATAAATATCTCTCTTTAAATATAATGTTACTATGGTTAACATAAAATTATAATGTTTTATTTTTCTTTAGTGTAGTTGTATTAAAAGTTTGTTGAGGGGGAAATAGAAGAAAAGCCAAAGAATTCAAATTTTCTCTGAACTTCTAAACTCTTTTTTTGAACTGTTAACTACATGTTCAATTCCCAATCTCTGTATGCAGTTAAAGAACCAAGGTGTTCATGTTAGACTGTAAATTTCTACATATTATCACTTGTGCTTTATTCACTGTGACATTTACAGTACTTTATTTAAAAAAATAAAGGCATAATATTTTTAAGAGAAGATTTAGATTCACAACAAACCTAAGAGGAAGATATGGAGATTTCTCATAACATCCTTTGCCATTCTCTGTCTTCCCTTTTTAAACAATATCCTCCACCAAAATTGTTCACTTATTAAAACTGATGTAGCTACATTGCTACATCTTTATCACCTGGAGTCCACCGTTTATATGAGGGAAAACTCTTGATGCTATATATATTATGGTTTTGGACAAATTTAAAATAGCATTGTATTATCATAGAGTGGTGATGGGCCCTAAATCCTGGGCTTCACCTGTTGATCTTCCCTCTCTCTCTAATCCCCAACAAGCAGTGACTATTTTTTTTTACTGTCTCCATAATTTTCCCAATTTTTATTTAATTTCTGGCACAGGGATATTAAAAAAGTACTTATCAAGGTAACTGACAGTTTCCAGTTTTATAATAAATGATAAGAACTCATTTTACACCATAACTGGCATAGTTGAGCAATCTTTTTCCTTTCTGAAATGCTTCCTTTTTGTCTAACATTATTTTATTTCTTGTTTACTGGGTATTTCTTCCCAATGTTCTGGCTTCTTGACCTCATTGTAATACTCTGAAGACCTCCAGACTTGGTCCTCCAATTTCCCCTTGGATAATGACTAATCCCATTGTTTTAAATACTATCCAGATGTTAAGACTCTAGGTTTTTTTCTCTAGATCTTAACTTTATCCTGAGGCCCAGACTTGTATATATTCTTTTCCAGCTTTACTCAAGTATGATTGACAAATGAAAATTGTATGTATTTGAACATCTCCCATTTCCCTTAGCACAAGCCCCTGTTACCGCCATTCTGTTCTCCTTTTTTTTTATTTTTCTCTCCAGATGGCATATTGTAGTGAGGGCACACAGCATTTGTGTTTCTGTACATAGCTTAATTCACTTAGGATACACTTCTCCAGGTTCATCTATATTGTCATCAATTGCAGGATATCCTTCTCTTTGAAGGATGAAAAATATTTAATTTTATACCTACATCATGGTATGGTTTAGATAGTAGGTGTCCCCAAAAGCACAGGTGTGAGACAATGCAAGAACATTCACAGGTGAAATGATTGAGTTATGAGAGCCTTAACCCAATCAGTGAATTAACTCCTTAACAGGGATTAACGGAGTGTTAACTGTAGTCTGGTAAGGTGTAGGTGGAAGACATGAGTTCCTGGGTTTCATGTCTTTGGGGTATATATTTGGTGAGCTGAACTTAGTCTATCTGTGCTTCCTGATCATCATGTGAGATGATTGCCTTCACCACACTCTTCTGCCATGATGTTCTGCCTCACCTCAAGCCTGGAGGAATGGAGCTGGCTGTCTGTGAACTGAGACCTCTGAAAGAACCCCCAAATAAACTTTTTCTCCTCTAAAATTGCTCTTATCAGGTATTTTAGACACAGAAGTGAAAAAGCTGACTAAAACACTTTACCATTTCTTTATTTATTGATCCACTGATGTTTACTTAGTTTAATTCCATTTCTTGGCTATTCTGAATGATACTGCAGTGAGCAGGAAAGCACAGCTGTCTCCTCAAAACACTGACTTTATTTCCTTTGGATATACCCAGAAGCAGGATTTCTGGATCATGTCATGGTTCAATTTTTAATTTTTGAGGAGCTTCCATACAATTTCCCAATAGCCACACCAATTTACATTCCCACCAAAAAGGCTTTCTCTCTTCCATATCATTCCAATGTTTGTTATCTTATGCAAGAAGATGATTGAAAGTATTATGTTAAAGAGGCCAGAAGATGACACATTGCATACTTACATGAGGCAATTTATATGGTAGCCATTTTGATTCCATTTATACGGTAAATTGTAGTGATTTCTAGTGGCTTTTGCTGGGGAAGACACTGACTGCAAAAATGGCATGAGGCAACTTTTTGTAGTGATAGAAATATTTTATATCTTTAATTGTAGCACTGGGGTGGTGTTTAAAAGATTATATACATTTGACAAAATTCATTACATCATATCCATACAATGTGTGATATTTTTTTGCATGTGTGCAAACTATTCTTCAATAAACCTGACTTAAAATCCTCCTCAGGGGCTGGGATTGTGGCTCAGTAACAGAATGGTTGCCTAGCACATGTGAAGCACTGGGTTAAATCCACTGTGTATGTGTGTATAATATATATATATATATATATATATATATATATATATATATATATATATATATATATATATATATATCACATATAATTTTTTAAAAATTATATATTTTCTATAATTTTTAAATATATATAATTTAAAAAATTCTTTCTCAGATGTCTTCTCATTTTAATTAGATAGATTCAAAATACTTTTTCTTCTATTTGCCTTAACTCTTTGGTGTGCCTGAAAACTTCTTTCTCTAGGTATTTGAATGGCTGACTACATTTAGTTCAGAAGTCAATCTGTCAGAATCTTTTCCTCTGAGAAAAGTTTAAAATAGGTTCTTTCCTCTTCTTCAAGTCAAACTCTACCCCATTCCCTGTCTTATATACTTAGAACTTTTGTGTCTAAAATTGTTCTTCCCTCTCCTTCAAGTCCAACTCTATCCTATTTTCCTGTTTTATGCACTTAAGACTACTAAAATGGTCTTACAGATGCATTTATTTTCTTCCCCCCACCCCCTGTCCTCATTGGTCTGCAAAGGACAGTAGGGGAATGGAAACTGTCAATTGAATTCACTGCTGATTCTCCCAAAGGCATATTGTAGGCACTGAATGAATAAATAAATGAATAGCAGGTGACTGGATGACTGACTAACTGAACCTTAAAGCAGAATTGTAAAACACTGGCACTTCTGTTTAATTGAATCATTATGGTGGTAAGAATGTGGATTGATAATCAAAGTGGAGTATGTACTTAAAACATACCCATCCATCATAGGCATTTGTTAAGGTCTTTCCATGTGAATGGCACTGAGTTATATGTGGAAGTCACTTATTTTGAAGGAAATATTCTGTCAATCATTTTCACCAAATTTTTCAAAATTTCTTGAAAGAATTTCAGGGAAAAAGTCTATTAGTTCTAATTTCTGTGAGAAGCTGGTGGAGAGTGTGACAGTAAGTCACATTTTTCCATTTGTTAGGAATGTTTCTAGATTCTTTGATAGATTTAAGAAATTTTGAAGCCACATATTATTTTCTGTAACAAATCACAGTCAACATAATAAAAGCATATGTTGCTTTTGTAGGTGTATTTTAAAAAAACTAATAATATCCCCAACTCTATTTTTAGAAACATGAAGGGTGGACTTGCATTGGACACCTAAAAATATGAGTAACTGGGCAGAAAACAATCACTTCACTGATGTTTAACCTGGTGACCATTTTGAGAAATGCTTATTAAAATATGTTACAAATGTGTGGTGTATAGTGGTTTGATATGAAGTGTCCTCTAAAACTTTATGTGTGTGACAATGCAAGAATGTTCAGAGGTGAAATGATTAAATCATGAGAACTATAATCTAATCAGTGGATTAATCCACTGATATGGATTGACTGCATGGTAACAGTAAGCACCCTCTTCTTTCTGATTGCTTTCCTCCTCCATGCCCTTCCACCCTGATGTTCTGCCTCACCTTGGGACCCCCCGTCTATGGAGTGAGACCTCTGAAACTATAAGCCAAAATACACTTTTCATCCTCTCATTGTTCTTGCTGGATCTTTGGTCATAAGAACAGAAAAGCTAACTAAAATTATATACACACACATATAGAATGTGGTGTGTGTGTGTGTGTGTGTGTGTGTGTGTGTGTGTGTATTTTTATGTTTTTTTTTTTTTGAGAGACTGTGAATCAAACCTAGGTCCTTGCACATGCTAAACATGTGCTTTGCCACTGAGCCACATCTCCATCTCTGAGCTTGTAGATTTTCATATGTAAAGAAATCTGAACCCAGACTACCTATGGGAACATAAGAGCAGTTAATAAGAAACACGTACACACACACACACACACACACACACACACGGGAACACAGAACTGTTTTTTTTTTTTTTTTTGGTGGCTATGATCTAGCACTTATTCTAGTACCTTATATTATTTCTTTTTTGTCTTTTTTATATTTTATTTTTGAAGAGATTATCAGACCAAAAAAATTAAGGAGGAAAAAGCCTCTTCCTGGATTCAGCATTGTGCTTCAGGGGCCCAAATGATTCACTGCAGTGACATCTCTCCCTTCTGGACAGTAATAGTGAGGTGGAATCAGGGGATGCAAATGTGGATGCGACAGCAGTTCATGATGCTGTTTGTCATCTCTGCTTCAGATGCTCTCATTCCCCTTCTTCTCAGAAGTGAATAACATATTCTTAGTTTATACTTAGTGACAGTGACAATCAAACATTCCTGCTAATTATGTCTTATTAAAGTAGCACCAGATCAAGTGAAGTTACAGTAATTCTGCTACTTCACTTATTAAATGGCAAATGTTCATTAAAATATTCAAAGTGTTCAAAGTTTCAAGTCCCAATCTTGGGACTGGGGTGTAGCTCAGTGGAAAAATGTTAGTCTAGCATGCCTGAGACCCAGGTTTGATCCCTAGAAGCTAAAAAGTAATCCTAATCTTAAATATTTTGCTATAATTTCTATTTTTTTTATTAGCTAGAATGTATGGAATTTAGCTGCATTTAGTGTCACTAGGAGACCAGTACATGGTTTCATTTAATAAGTAAAATGATTATTTTGTAACTGGTAGACATCATTTTCACTTCTTTCATTGTGAATGATAAATAGGATGTACTTACTTTGTATTTTCTTTTTCATTTCCTATTTTGTTTTTCAATTCCACATATACTCTATATAATGAATCTAGAGTGCCACTATGTATTTTATATTGAACTCTTTCTAAGGGATGTTTTAAAGATCCTGTTGTCTAGTACTCTTTGATAAGAAATTATAGTAAAAGTAATACTTTTGTGACCCCCTTAAAACAATTACCTCCTGTTTCCCGAACTCTTTTAAGTACTAAACATTATATTCTTAGCACCCCCAAAAGACCCTGGTTTCTTAGGCCACTTCTCTGGAGTAGGTATTGCTTACTTACTTTTTCTTCTTGACTTTGACCAGAGGAGTTTTTTAAACTCTGCTGTAAGGAAGAAAACATAAAGGCTATTTAAAAGTGACACAGCAGAATGAGAGCCATAAACAGTAGCTTACTCGTTTATCTCAAAGGAGTAACTAGGGCAACAAGAGAATGAGGAACATAAGAAAAATAGGTCTTACTTGCTGTCCATATGCAACCTGGTGGGTACCAGAGTAGAGGCTTTCAAATAAGTAAAGTAAGTCCCACTGAGACACACAATAGCTAGTTTCCTGTTCTCAGGATCAATAGTTAGAAAATGCCAAAGCTGGGCTCTTAGCCAACTCTGCGCAGACTAGTGCACTACAATACCTCCACTTCAGGAGATGTCTGTATGATGTACAATCACATTTTTGTACTAATATTTTTGTATCTTTTCTGGTCAGGCTTGGATTTGTGTCTTTGTTTAACTGACTCTTGTCTAGGGTTGTGTTCAGTGTGTCTTAAACCATTCTTGTCTGGTGTTGTCTTTTATCGGGCTGCTTTGTTCTCTATATCAGGGTCTTTATAACTAATTGCAAAAAATCATCAGTCTATTTATTAGTCTACAGTAACTTGAAATCTAGGTTATAAATATGCTGCTTACTGTATTGTTGAAAGGATGCAGCCCTCCTGAACTTTCTTCCTGTAGCCTAAATGCCTCCAGGTATTCAGCACTCTGGGAGTAATGTCACTGAGGGCTTTCAGGCCCTGAATTTCTGTTTCTGAGCTCTTTGCTTGCTGTCTTCATGGTCAACATTCTCTTGCTTGAGGGGCTGGGGAGATTTTTTGAAGGGACAGGCACTCTTGAACACTGGGTCAGAGCTGAAAACAAATAGTTGTCATACTTCTTAGGAAGTATCATGAGAAGTATGCACTCAAATTCCTTGTCTGGGTAATAACAGTTCTGGTTTCTATGCTTGAATCATTTTATGTCCAAGATTCGTGTCAATGTTGGTTTTAAAATATGCATGCCATCCAAACTGGTTGTCTAAATTTTTTCCATTTAAAGTGTTTTTCTTAACTAAATATTTCAGCATTTCTCCTCACATAGACAACAAAAAATGAGAAACTGAAACTTATTATGAAAATAAACATAGTAGACATCATCGGAAAAATCAAGATTAAATTCAAATCAATACAGTGAATTATACTTTGCTTTTTTGACAGATCTCCAAAAATGCATTTTGACACATTTTGTCAGTATATTCCAATTTACTAGTTATAATTGAATTTAACAATTTCTTTTAAATACTTCCTGCTATCTGTTTTGTCCTGAGCTGGAAAATAGCATATGTAAAATACATATAAAATTATTTCCCCATTGAAAGAATTCACAATCTAATGAGAATATGCTCATGTATAAGTACACATGAGCATATTTACATTTATGCATGAGCATATTCACATTCATACATGAGCGTATTCTTGTTAGTATGCATGTGTGTGCATGTGGAACAATTGGATAAATTTTGTGTGTGTCAAAATAAGGTATTTAGACACAAAGTATAATGGGAAGTGACAATATTGATAGCATTTTTAGCAGTTTCTTCAATGTATTGCTGTTTTTCAGACTCTTTCATCTTAGCTGTGAGGCTTTGACTTGGTTTAGCAAAAAAATAATATCCTCAACAAAACAATTTTAAACCTATGGCTTATGGGGTATCTACTATTATTGCTTTTTTTCTCATGTAATAAAGGGGCAACATGTTCCTTTATCCTCTTCTCATTCTGTAGTCACTGAGCTACTTTTCTTTTCCCACTGTTCTTCCTGTCTTCCTGACAGTTGCATCTCATTTCTTATTTTGGTTTTCCTGACTATATTCCAAAAGCCCTAGCTAAAGTCAAGTCATTCAGTTTCCTGGGAAATACAGTTTCTTTCTTATTTTTGTCACCTGGTTCTCAGTCTTCAGGCTTAAGTTTTAATTCACTAATATTTTGTGTAATTTCATCATGTCCCCACTTAAGTATTTTTTCCTTCAAAATACATCTTTGCATGTTATAATGTTAGAATTGTAAGTTGCCAACATCACCAAAATACATTTCTTAAAAACATATGTGGGGGGCTGGGGATGTGGCTCAAGTCATAGCGAGTTCGACTGGCATGTGCATGGTGCTGGGTCCAATCCTCAGCACCACATACAAATAAAGATGTTGTGTCTGCCAAAAACTAAAAAATAAATATTAAAAAATTCCCTCTCTCTCTCTCTCTCTCTCTCTCTCTCTCTCTCTCTCTCTCTTTAAAACTACAACAACAACAACAACAAAACATATGTGGGGAAAGTTGATGCAACTCTACAAATATAATATTCAGAATGGGTACTATAATAAAAACTGAAACTATATCCTTAGCTGAAAATTGTTGCTTTCTTGATGAAGTCACAAAAATCTATCTTATGCTTTATTTAGTGTTTTTGTAAAGAGTAAACTTTAGAAAAAGAATCTGAAAATATGCCTAGCTGGAGTAATGGAAAAGGAGTGTGGTACATCATGAATCAGAATAAGTTTATTTATGAAGAAAGCAAAATGATGATCAGAGACAATGAAATGTTTCAAGCACTGTAAAATGCATTGAGTTCCAGGAACCAGACAATTTCGTGTAAAATACGCTTCAGATTCATTTTCCCCATGATAATAAACAGTGTAAATATGTACTAAAATATAGAAAAAATTATATTCAGAGAAGCATATTAAATCGAAGAAATGATAGCATCATAATTGATTCCATAAAAACATTCTCAGAAAAGTAAACTTGATACAACTAATATGAGGCTTAAAACAGCATATCCAGCTATCAGTGGTCAATGAGAAACAACTGAAAACTTGCATCAAAACATTTGGAAAAAGTCTCCTAATGAAGCTCCTAAAAGCAAACCCTGAAATCACTCTGGCATACTTGATTAAGATGAGAAATCATATTGTGTGACTGCTGACTGTCCATGTATCCTCCATAGCTCTGCTCCAGGTAAAACCCTCCAAAAAGCCTAGAGGCTTCAATTCTTCCATGAAGCTTGATCTTATACTCTAACTTAGGCTCCTTCATGGATTGTTTTGAGAATTGAGTTTATATTTTTAAAGTGCTTGAAGCAGTAAGCAAATACTTAAACATTGTCTATTTTTATGTTATAATCCATCTTCCAATTCACTGATTGTTTCTCTAGCTTCGTTAAATGTGTTGTTAAACTCATTGTCTGTTTTAGACTTCAATTATTGAATTTTTAATTAGGAAACTTCATTTTAAATTTTTTTTTGTTATTTGTTTTTTGTTATATTTTCAAAACAAAACTTGACTTAGATATTTAAACACAATCATTTTATATTCTATGTTCATAAAAGTTCTCAAGTCTAAGATCACTTGAATTTAAACTCTTGACTTGATTTCTATATCAGCTGGAAAAAAGAATTTAGACTGGGAATCTGCACAATGACTACATAAATAAATCTGATTGAGAATTTTCAAGAAAAACTTCTTTACATTCCTTTGTACCCAATGGCAAATGTTCAAGATGTGAATTAACTTGGGTTTACTCTATTACAGTTAATAGAGATACGAGAAGAAATATGCATTTTTACTATTTTTCATAATTTCATAATTATCTTTACTTATGCTCTTTTCTGTTGTTGTTGTTGATTTCAATTGTTCTCAGTGGTATTTGCTTTTAGCATGAATGGACCCCTTTAGTACTTCCTGTCAGTACAGTCTCCTAGCATTAAATTATCTGTTTTTGTTTCCCCCAAAAGCTCTATATTTTACCTTTATTTTTGAAATATAGATTTGTTGGATATATGATTCTTGGTTGACATTTTTTTTTCTTATATCTCTTGGCTATTAGCCATCTTGCCTGCATTGTTTCTAAAGAGAAGTCAGCTGCTTATCTTATTAAGTTTCTCTTGTATGTGATGATTTGTTTTTCTTTTGCTTATTTCAAGATTTTTCTCTTTGTCTTTGGCTCTCATCATTTGTCCTTTTTGATGTCCATTTAGTTTTGGGATGAGTAGATTAATGTTTTTAGATAAAAGTTTTAGGCATTGTTTCTTTGAGTATTTTTTCTCCTCTTTCTAGTGCTTACATTATATATGTGTTAGTGTCCTTAAGTTCTCATATTTCTCTAAATGTGTTTACTTTTTTCATCCTTTTTTATTTATATTGCATAATTTCTACCTATCTATCTTCATGCTAATTCTTCTCCATTTAGTTCAACTCTTCCTTAAGCATTTCTCATGAATTGTCCATTTCAGCTATTATACTTTTAAACTCCAGAATCTCTATCTCCTCTTCCTCTTGTTTCTTAATTTTTTTTCCTCTTTATTGATATTCTTCATTTGATGTGATCTTGTCTTTATTGATTCCTTTACTTATTTAATCATACTATCCTTTAGTTCTTTGAAGATATTCATAATGACTTCCTTTAACAAGTCATTATATATTTGATTCAACATCTCGTCGCTCTCACAGATAATTTATATTGCCTGATTTTCTCACAAATATATAGTTTATGCTTTTGTGTTTTTCTGCATGTCTCATACTTTTTGTTGGAACCTGGGTATTTTATATAATGTACTATAGAAATGTGGCTCTGGCCACCCTGTTATGGGGCTTATTATTGTTTTTCTCTAATTTATTCTTTTAATAAGTGACTATAATAATATTGAAATCTATTCCTTGAACACAATGCAAAATTTCTCCTGTTGTTCTTCAATGGCACAGGCTTGGGTATGTCCGCAATCACTCTGGGATGATAGAGTTTTGTTAGTTCTATTATTTTAAAAAATGCCCTGGGGCATAGATTGTTCCTTTGACTTTGCTAAACAAATGTGGTCACTATTGAAGAAATAGTTTATGAGTTCAGTGTTAGAAAGTTTGGTTATGAATTTTAATTTAATTTAATTTTTATTATTTTTAACCTCAAGAGGGCTCCTCTCAGCTGTCTCTTTCTTTGGTTCTTTTAGACAAACTGGCTGGCTAACAGTATATCCTTTATATTCAATGAATCTTCCAATCTTCTCCTAATTGGTTTTTACCATAACATCTGAGGGTGCCCACAGGAGGCTTGAATTTTGCTACACTCTGCTGCAAATGAAGTCTGTTTCTTTGAGAAGAGGTTAAAAGTTATCCATGGAAGGCTATTTCTTTGAGGAGAGTTTTGGAGATATATTTTTTACTGTCTGCTTTCTTCTTAGGCAATAGAAATTGTCTGTGAGAGTGATCAGATTTTGAATTGAATATACAAAGTCTTAAAGGAAGTCATTATGAATATCTTCAAAGAACTAAAGGAAAGTATGACAAAGTAAGTAAAGGAATCAAATGACAGGATCACATCAAATAAAGAATATAAATAAAGAGGCAGAGAATTTAAAAAACAAGAGAAAGAGGAGATAGAGATTCTGGAGTTGAAAAGTATAATACCTGAAATGAACAATTCATGAGAAGTGCTTAAAGAAGAGTTGAACTAAAAGTAAAGAATTAGCATAAAGATAATAGGTAGAAATTATGTGATCTGAAGAAAAAGAATGAAAAAAATTCATTTAGACTCTTCAGAGTCTTCTGAACAATAACTCTAAAAATACAGTTTCTATCTCTAGAAGAGATACTGCCTTGCTTCTCTCTTAGGCTAGTTAATAGTGGCCCAATGGATAAGGCAATATAAGAATGCAGCAGCTCCTCTGGGAACCATGAATTGGGGTCAGGCAAAAAGAATTAGAGGATTTGGGGTATATTCTATAGTAGTTGTCCATGATAAGCTTGTTGAGAAAAACAAAACACAGCTCACTCTCTATAGGCCAGTGCTAGGTTAGTTATGTTTTTCTGCTCTTGGTTTTGGTGAAACATAAGCATTCATACACTTGCCATGATACTATAAAGTAGCACTTACTTTATGTACTGAAGTCTGAAATAAATTATATTTTTGGAGTTAAGGCACACAAACATTTATTTTCTTATATTATGATTTCCACTCAGTAGTGTACCACTCCTATTAAACTGACAACTCCCCCCATCCAATGAAACTTCAGTAAATGGATTAAAATGCTGTCTAGCCACACTAAGAATTTACATTTTGTTCCATTAGAATATAGGTTTTATGTACTTCCAATTATGTGTATGAGAAACCCCGAATACTTCAATCCCTTGTTCTAGTTCCCTTTCTCACTCCATCCTCTAAAATCTTGTTCCTTTTACTTTAGGAAATGTTAAATGATTTCTTTGATTCAGAACTTATTTTCTCTGGCAATAATTCTACCATTTCACTGGAGTTAAGTGAGTAGAAAGATTATGATGATTTCTAAGAAGGAAAATGAAAAAATAAATTGCTTGTTACTAAGAAGGAAAAAATTGAAACACAATTGCTTGTGAGTAGATGAGTTAGGCAAAGGGGAAAAGCCAATTATCCTATATTGAAAGATTACACACAATAGTTTTAAAAGCTTTCTTTTTGCATAATCATTTTGCATTAGTGTCAGATTGTTTATCTCTCTTTACATGTTCACATTGACAAATTACAAATTATACTTTCCATGATAGTGACACACATAAAATATTCTATTTTCTTCATGTAAACACATTGTTTTTTGACTTCTTAAAAGGCAAGAAGAGTTATTTAGCTCATATTGCATTTTTTGATTTTAAATTGGAGATATTGCTCATGTTTTTCTTTCTTTATGATTTCTTTGAGAAAATCAAGGTGCTGTTTGGCATACAGCAATATTGAAATTAAAGAGTTAAAAATATCTTCTAATTTAGAAAAAGAGCAGAATATAGCTCATATTTTTTATGTTTTAAATGTTTTGAGATTTTTTTTCAAAATCATAACAACTCCAAATAAGACAGGTATTGCAATAATAGCTGAATTTGAAAAAAGGAAAACCACTAGCTAGGATTATGTTACTACTCTCATTCTATCAAGGAGTATAGCAAGTATGGCCAGGTAGAAGCTAAATCTTTTCAAATGTCAGATTTAAATAAGATTAACCATATTTTATATTCTTCTATCACTCCCAGTTTTCATGTACTGTACTTATGGGGACACTTCCAGTCAATATCCACCTATGTTTTTTAAGAATTATCCTCTGAGTTAGAAGTGATTTTTTTTAGGATATGGAGAAACTTATAGACTCTCTAATTATTACATATCTTTCATAGGTACTGAGAAGGCAATGATATGGTGAGAGGAGAAGAAAAGGGCCAACATATACTTTTTCTCACTCTTGATACTTCTGTATTCATTCACTCATCCATAATTATTAAGCATCGATTGTGTTTCAATGACTGAGGGAACATCCAGGCAATGCAACCATTGTTCTCATGGAACTCCCAGTTAGTGTGAAAGAAAACTATGTGAATCAGTTATTACACTATGGACTGACTAATGGCATGAAGTGGAATGGAAGTACAGAGGGCAGTACATAAGAGACCAGAGTGAGGGACGATGTTAAAGGGGGTAAGTGTCACTTGAACTTAACAATGAGGATGAGTTGTTTTATAAGTGAAATAAAGAGAAAGGATATTTTAGTTAGGAGGAATCACATGTGCACAGGTGTGCAAAACTAAGCTCGTTGGGAGTAATGTGTGTGCCTTTCTATGACTAGACCTTTGGATGCCTCTGAAGAGTGGCAGGTGAACCTCAGGAGAAACACAGCAATCAATGATTTACAAGGTGATAGGAAACATTTCTTTTTCTGCTTTACCCATGAAACACTGTTATTTTCATTTTCTTGATTTTGTGAAATCTTTCCCAAAGCAATTGTCTACCTTGAAATTCATCATAAGTCAGATTTGTATAGCTTTGACTTTTCCTGATTAACCATCATTTCTCTGTTTTACTTTATTTGTCTGTTTTACTATATGCAGGCTAAGCCCAACTTTTATAACTCTCTAAGTTAATAAGTGAAACGCAATTCCTTTCCTTCAATTTTAAATACCAATGAGTGATATTGAGAATCAATAAACTTCTGTTATTTGTGAAATTACCTCTATTGTTACAGTCTGACAAATTACTAACAGATACACATCACAAAAATTCCAGGTACCTCAGCTCATTTCACTGCTTTCCTTGGTATTTTACTTTCTCTCCCATGATTACTGTCATTTATTTTTTTCAGCTCGGTGTTAAATCACCATCAAATTATGCATCATCACATCAACTCATAACAGTTGAGCATTCCTCACTCTTAAATTTTAAAAGCAACTCTGTTGAGTCAGGCATACAATGAGATTGTTGTCACTTTTCTTGACCTTGCTTTACCCTCTGGGTGTTTGGAATTCTTCTACTCCATGATTATGGTGGGAATCTGCTCAGAGAGAATGAGGGGCAGGGTGAGGGAAAGTTCTTTGGTGATGTAGATAAGGTGAGGAATAAGGACTAAAACAGGAAACTGTCTCACAGTTGTTACATTGCCAAAGTCAGATGCCTTTGCCTATTTTCTTGTTACTAATGCATGTATCTAATGAAAAGGCAATTGAGAACTGATAGGAAGTTGGAGGGTGGATCTTGAGTTTTAGCTATTTTAAATATGATCAAAATGCTTTGAATTATGGATTAAAATTCTTAATATATTTGTGAGTCAATAAATCTCTATTTTGACAATTTTCAAATGAGCACAATCCCACTTAATGTTTGAGGATAAAATGTCCTAAATTATTGTTTGGTCTTCCTGCATGGAAGCCAGATAATTTGACATGACTTCCTAGGAAAGTTGGCTGTTTTAAATATGTAGTTAGAATTGGAATTTGAGTCTTAGAATTGCTCTGTTGGTACTATCTGGAAAATTCCAGGTGTTAATTTTCCAGGTGATAAATTTATTAAGTCATGCAGAAAATAGTATGTATTCCCATGCTTTCCATTTGGAATGGAAAGACTAGGTTGAGTGGGACATGAAGGTGAGCCATTCCCCTTGGTTTCCAATATATTCTGGGGGCTCCATAACTTTCTATTTCACTTTTTATATATTTTTATTCTGGTATATCTATAAAAATACGGAAGAATTTCAATAGGTTCATTCATAATCATATTTTTTCTGGCATCATCACCTGTCCCAATTTATCAGCATTGCCACAGAAAAGTGGTACATTTTTATTTTTATTTAATGAAAAAGCAGCTACTTTAACAGATGTTTCATACATTTAGAAGGTGCCCTGAACTTCATCAGCAAAAGAACACCTCAATGTTCTCTGCATATATAGCAACTAGCATAATTACTTTACTATCTTGACCATTTTATTTCTTGAGATAAATTTATTTATTTAACTCTCCAAATCAATAATCAATATATAATGGTAGAATACAAAGGCACATTTGGTTTCCTTGAGTTTCATCTTGGGAACAGTTATTCAAAAATCAAAGGCCATAATTTCTTGGTGCTTCTACAGACTAACTTAGTATACATTGTATGTACTTAAAGATGAAGAACTGGGAAATCAGAAACTCAGCTAACTAGAAACGGCAGAGTCAAGATTCAAACTTCCAGCAATGTACAAGTGTACCCGTTTCCCCACATCCTCACCAGCACTTGTTGTTGTTTGACTTCATAATGGCTGCCAATCTTACTGGAGTGAGATGGTATCTTAGGGTGGTTTTGATTTGCATTTCTCTGACTGCTAGAGATGGTGAGCATTTTTTCATGTACTTGTTGATTGATTGTATGTCCTCCTCTGAGAAGTGTCTGTTCAGGGCCAAGGACCTTTTAATTGGGTTATTTGTTTTCTTATTGTTAAATTTTTTGAGTTCTTTGTATACTCTGGATGTTAGGGCTCTATCTGAAGTGTGAGGAGTAAAAATTTGTTCCCAGGATGTAGGCTCCCTATTCACCTCTCTTATTGTTTCTTTTGCTGAGAAAAAACTTTTTAGTTTGAGTAAGTCCCATTTGTTGATTCTTGTTATTAACTCTTGTGCTATGGGTGTCCTATTAAGGAATTTGAAGCCCGACCTCACAATATGTAGATTGGAGCCAACTTTTTCCTTTATCAGACGCAGAGTCTCTGATTTCATATCAAGCTCCTCGATCCATTTTGAGTTAACTTTTGTGCATGGCGAGAGAAAGGGACTCAGTTTCATTTTGTTGCATATGGATTTCCAATTTTCCCAGCACCATTTGTTGAAGATGCTATCATTCCTCGATTGCATGCTTTTAGCACTTTTATCAAATATGAGATAGTTGTAATTTTGTGGATTGGTCTCTGTGTCCTTGTACATTGCTGGTGGGACTGAAAATTGGTGTGGCCAATTTTGAAAGCAGTATGGAGATTCCTTGGAAAGTTGGGAATGGAACCACCATTTGACCCAGCTATTCCTCTTCTGGGATTATTCCCTAAAGACCTTAAAAGACCATACTATAGGGATACTGCTACATCGATGTTCATAGCAGCACAATTAACAATAGCTAGACTGTGGAACCAACCTAGATGCCCTTCAATACATGAATGGATAAAAAAATGTGACATTTATACACAATGGAGTATTACTCTGCATGAAAAAATGACAAAATCATTGAATTTGCAGGGAAATGGATGGCATTAGAGCAGATTATGCTAATTGAAGCTAGCCAATCCCTAAAAAACAAATGCCAAATGTCTTCTTTGATATAAGGAGAACAACTGAGAACAGAGCATGGAAGAAGAACATGAGAATAAGATTAAAATTAAACAGGGACGAGAGGTGCGAGGGAAAGCGAGAGAGAAGCGAAATTGCATGGAAAAGGAAGGAGACCCTCATTGTTATACAAAATTACATATAAGAGGAAGTGAGGGGAAAGGGGAAAAACAAGTGAGAGAAATGAATTACAGTATATGGGGTAGAGAGAGAAGATGGGAGGGGAGAGGGGATACTAGAGGATAGGAAAGGCAACAGAATACAACATACACTAGTAAGGCAATATGTATAACAGTGGATGTGTAACCGATATGATTCTGCAATCTATATATGGGGTAAAAATGGGAGTTTATAACCCCCTTGAATCAAATATATGAAATATGATATGTTGAGAACTATGTAATGTTTTGAACAACCAATAATAATTTAAAAAAAAAAGATTCAAACTTCTGCTTTGGTGGCTTTTCTCATCACTACCTGCTTTATCAGCCAGGCATCGTTCCATGAAAATTTCCTGGTGAATGGCCAAGATGTGTTCCTTCATAATTCTCTGAAGAGATATGTGTTCAAGCACTTGAGAAAGTATCTCTTAATCACATCAGGGTATTGATATTGATTAGAAAACAAAAATGAAACTTGAACAAAGGCGACAGAGACAGAGAATTTTAGATGTCATGTATTCTTGGTCAAGTAGTATCCAGTCAGAACACACTAGGTCATAGGTCAATTTTCTGTGAAGGAAAAGGAAACTATGATGTGCTGGTGGGGATAACCAGGTAGGGTCAGAGGGTTCTGCAGTGTTCTAGAATGACTTTGGTGGCAGGGATCTAACACCACTTGTCCCCATGTCTTTGAAAACAACTTCCCTCTCTAAGAGGAGTTCATTATGCCTAAGGCTAATCATTGGTTCTCATTTCAAAATCTCCCAAGGTGGGCTGTGGCCTCTGAAGCAACTATGCTAGAAGATGGGAGATTAGAACATAGTTTATGTTTCGATTTCTGAAACTTCACCATCTTGTTCCCAGTTGGCTTCACACAAACACCTGTTTTACTCAAACAGTCTCTAGTGTTTTACGTTCTGAAAAGGGAAATTTTTGTTGATGTTTCATTTTATTCTCTTGAAATCAATTAGAGAAGAAACAAAACACGATTTTCCCTCAATGAGCCTTTTTTCTTTCTCTGTCAGAGCTGATTTACATTTCTGCTGTTGCCCTGATAATTCCATAGAACAAGGTAACCCCCTTTCCCATTTACTCCTCTCATGTGTACCATCTTTGGCCAAGTGTCTACTCAGTCAATTTTCCTCCAATTATCTGTTTGTCCGTCCCTTCAGTGACTCATTAATTTAGTCAGTCATTGCTTATCATTCAACTTTCACTCTATTTGTATTTCATTGAAATCTTTTATAAAAACACCCATAATTGAAGCAGCCTAGGTTTTTCATGTGCATGTATTTATTTCTTTTACTATAATACTAAAAAGGATATTATAAAAAATTTACAATGTACAATCTCATAGATACCCTGATGGTGAGAATATAAATTGATGTACACTCATAAAAGGCAGTTTGGCAATGTCTTTCAAATTTATAATATACCTACTTTATGACCCAGTGAATCCACTAGCAGTAACTCATTCTAAATACATATTTACATGTATAGGCAAAGACATATGAATAAAGATGAAAATAGAAGTGTTGTTGACCTACAGGTAACTTAAAACTTTACCAGTAGCAGTCTAATAAAAATAGCTTCATATGTTCTTTCAAGACTATTTTTAAGCTCAAGAATTTCCCTAGTCTTTTTCCTTCAATATTAATTCTGTGTATTTATTGAAATTGACAACAGATGACTTCTATTTGTTAATCAACTCTGCCCTTCCTCTTCTGGTCTATTCTCTGACACCCCCCCCCCACCTATGTTTAATTCTAGTAGTTTTACATGGGTTTATAAAAAATATCATATTTTATTTATTTATTATTCTTTTTAGTTATACATGAAAGTAGAGTATATTTTGACAAATTTATACAATCATGGAGTATATCTTATTCTAATTAGGATCCCAGTCTTGTGTCTGTACGTGATGTGGAGACTGACTGTGGTGTATTCATATATGTACATAGGAAAGTTAGGTCAGATTTATTACACTTTCTTTCCTATTTTTGCCCCTCTTCCCTTCATTCCCCTTTGTCTAATCTATTGAATTTCTACTCTTCCCCTCCCCTTGTTATGTGTTAGAAGTTAAAAAAAAAGACACATCATTGGTGTGCAGTCTACAGAATTGGCATCATCAACTTTATTTCACAGCAATACTTACAAGGTGTGTTCAATGCCAGATAGAAAATATGGAGTGGAATTTGAGACGTTTTTTTATTTTGGTTTGGATTAGGGACCTTTTTTTGTTTGTTTTTGGTTTTGTTTTTAAATTTAATGAGGTAGATGACATATGGCATTAAACTTGGTGGTTAAAAGCCTGGAATCTAGATAGTGCCCAGACTTTCAGCTCTGCCATTTTTGAGATATGTGAGCTGGGCAAGTAAAAGACCACTTTATATCCATCAAATAAATAATCAAAAATTGTGAGAGGCCAAGGAAGGAGGTTTTTTTCCTCAAATGCAGTGCTTAGAACAAGTCCAGGCTTACCTGAGTAGGACTGATGGGGAGGGGGCTACTTTAGGAAGTTTCACAAGAATTGGGGTGGCTCCAGGTGGCAAAAATAATGCATGTTTCTCCCCCATAAATTTCTGGCTCTCTGTCTGTCCCAGTGTGTAAGTTTGGGCTGTAATGAACAGAGAAGCCAAATGGAATTTGTTTAACCACATGCATTAGCTAAGGAAAGGTGATGTCCAGAGCCTTGTGGGTCTGAAGCTAGTCCAGCAACATGGTGATGTCATCAATAACCCAGAATCCTTTAGATTCTCTGCTCTATTCTCCACCCATGCAAGCTTGTCTTAAGTCCAGCTCCCATGAACAAAGCCACTGATAACAACAGAGGTTCCCTGTAATTTAGGAGAGTATGCTTTCTTCCTGCCATTTCTCTCTCTGTGTCTCTCTTTCTCTCTCTCTCCATTTTGCAGTATAGGAATTGAACTAGGAACTTGCATGTGCACACTACCACTTAGCTACATCCCCAGCTCTTTTAAAATATATTTATATTCAAGGGCCCCAGGCCCAAGCAGGTGCAAGCCCACAAACACCCAGCTGGCCAGGTGAGACCAATGCAGCCGCCTAGCACCTGGGTTTAAATCTTTCGTGGTCACAGGTGGGTGGAGTGGATTCAGGGGTGGGATACAAATAGAAGGCTAGTCCTGACTCCTGGGAGGGGTGGTTGTTGTAAAGGGGAGCATCCCAAGCTGGTTCCACACCTGGTCTGCATTCAGCAGTGAGGGAGGGGGAGTGCAGGGAGGAGCAAAATCTCCTGAGATCTCAATGCTGTGATAGCAGCAGCCTCAGTGCTCCAAGAGGTGAGTGTCAGCTGCAACAGCGCCTGCACGGTCTGCACCATCTCTGAACTGGCAGGACTGTGGGCTGCCTGGAGTGGCTGAGCAGAGGCAAGGGGTGGGGTCAGGTGGCAGGTGGCGAGACGGGGGTCAGAGTGACGGGAGGCGGCAGGTTGTGACTGGGGGGGGGCCTGTGGCCACGCTACGGAGTAGGGGGCTGTGGGGGAGTGGCTGCACGGTTGCTAAGGAGGGTGGTGTCTGGCTGCAGCCTAGCAGGGTAGGGAGGGGGGCGGTTTGTGGAGGCGGGGGGCGGTTTGTGGAAGCGGGGGAGAGGGGGTTGTGGAGGCGTGGGGGTGGTTCTGCAGGCGAGGGGGAAGTGTGTGGGGTGGGGGGAGGGGCGGGCGTGTGGCGGCGCTGTGAGGGGGCGTGTGGCTGCGCATGAGGGGGGTGGCAGTGCAAAGCTGCTGGGCGGGGCTTGTGGGCTTGGGGTGGGTGGGTTGTGGAAGCATAGATGTGGGGGTAGCGGGGGTGGCGCTGAGCTGGTGCCAGGGGTGTGGCGGCAAGGCGCAGAGGGGGTGGAGTGGGTGGCGGAGGGGGCGAGCGGGCGAGGAGCGCTGGTGGGGGAAGGGCTGAAATTGGATGCAGAATGATTGGTGATTTCCTTGGGACAGGCTTTTTTTTTTTTTTTTTTTTTTTGCCTTTTGTCCCATTCCTGTAAGGTCTTCCACTCCTAAACTATCGTTTGGCCCTGTGAGAGAGGGCAGAGGTGGGCTTAGAGGGACCTTTGTATGCCAGAGTTTGGGTGTCACTAGCCCAATGAAAGTGGAATCCTGGAGCCCAAGGCTAGCCTCAGGTAAAGGAAAATTTGATTCCTGTTGAAGCACGTGATTCCATTCTGGAACAGTTTTTTGCAAACCATAGAACAAAGGCTCCTCTCCTTGGTGTTGAATGTTTTTCAAGCCCACTTCCCTACTGAGCAGTGAGGTTCATAAATAACAGAACCTACCTACACACATATGTGAGAGTGGGTATGATACTTTCACTTACATGTAAAAGAGAAATAAAGGGAGAACAATATATGACATGTGTTGCTGTCTCACTTATAACCAGAACTTTCAACTGTTGTGGAAGACAGCATGCGTTGAGTGCTTGCACCTGCTGGTAATGAAGAAGTTTGAGTTGGTTAAAAAAAGAAAGAAAGAAAAGAAAAAGTATTAGGGTCTAATTCAAAATAGAAAATCAAAGAGAGAGAAAACAGTGTTGGGATAACCTTATTTATGCTAATAAAAAGGAGAGGCTAGATTGAACTAGGGAAGACATGCCAAGGTCAATTATAGGCTGCCTCAGTCTACCCACAGGTCCTACAATGACCCTTGCATGGATCCCCTTTTTTGCCCACAATGTTGGAGCACATTCTTTGTGTCTTGTGCTTTGAGTTACTGAAGGAAGGAATAGAAATGAACTCCTTAAGTTGCTATTAATAACAAGTAAAATGGTAATAAGATTAAAATTTTTGAATTCATTAGTGAGATTTATGTGCTATCTCATACTGTTAACCTATATACTAGTCTGTTTATACTCATTATTCTAATTTAAATTTATGTTGAGTTAATGTGTACTGTGAAGAAATGAACACTTATTTTCAGACTGTTCCTTTATTCTCCTGAAGCATCCCATACTACTTTGCCTTACATATTCAGAGGCAAGAGGTGGGGGGTTGGTTTTTCTATAAAAACTTTTAAATATTGTGTCTTAAAGTAATGCTCATTTAAAGTGGGATTGATTAAACTATTTTAAGATCAAAATTCTTGTGAATAGGATGAATCTTGATGATACAGATCTATCCCACCCAAGCATTGTGTGAAGCCTAGATCCTGGCCCCCAAACACTGTTTTGAAGATTGTGATTTAAATTGTTTCCTTCCTGAGATACATTAAGATATTGAGGCACAGAGATGTTAAAACAGACAACTAGTTAAGATGCATAGCCTAAGTTCTTTTTCTTCCAGTTTAATAAATGTAATAGAGGAAGTAAAGGTCATGGAGAATATAGAGAGTCATTGCTTAGCTTGTGAGGAGTGGAATTAAGAAGACCTAGGAGGGCTGGGGCTGTAGCTCAGTGGTAGAGTGCTTGCCTCACACATTTGAGGTACTAGGTTCTATGCTCAGCACCACATAACATAAATATATAAATAAATATTTTAAAAAGAGGACCCAGAATACATGAATGTCTGAGTTACCTTGGTTTGTTGAAATCTGTGGAAAAATCTTCGAGAGAAAAAATTCTAAATATTACTTTTTTTCATCATTTTCCTTTTGCTTTTTTACAGTGCCAGGGATTAAACTCAGGGATGCTCTGCCACTGACCTATATCCCCAGACCTTTTTTATTTTTTACTTTGGGGCAGGGTGTCAGTAGCTGAAGTTGGCCTTGAACTACTGCCTCTGTCTCCTGAGAACCTGGGATTATAGGCATGCACCTGTTTGCCCAGTTTTCAGGTGTTATTTTTACTTTATTTTTTTTAGTTGTAGATGGACACAATACCTTTATTTTATTTATTTATTTATTTTTATGTGATGCTGATGAGCTAACCAAATGCCTCCACAAATGCTAGGCAGGTACTCTACTTTTGAGGTATAACAGCAGTGACTTGTGTTAGTTTTTAAAGTTTTTTTTTTGTTTGTTTGTTTAACATTGGTCTCAGATACTTCTCTCCATTGTTGTCTTGTGAGAAATGGAATAGAATAGCCAGGAGTAATTTTGAACACAGATAATGTTTCTTTGGACTTAATGAACACATCTATTTCTTGTATCTGTTAACATTTTTTTTATTTCTATTCATGTCTACTTTTTATTTCTATTTGTGGTGGTAATGGTAACTATATCTAACAGTGTTGACTGGTGTCTCTACCAAGATATGAAATAGGAGAAAAATTAAGGGGGTGGAAAAAAAGAGACTTACAAAGATTTATATTAGTATCTCACTGAAAACAGTCTCACTGATATCTAACAAGCTATCCCTCATTTAGTACAGGTTATAAGTTTGAAAAATTTGTTTATTTTTATTATTAACAAGGCTTAATTTTGACTATTTTGAAGATGAATTGAAACCAAAATAATGCAATAGCCTTTTCTCTTGTCCATGTTAGACAATTTAATTTCTCTTAGATCTTAATCAATGTAATGTATTTAGGTAATTAAAAAATATATATGTATAACAGCTGTTTCCTGAGAGGCACTCTTGTGGCCACTGGTGGATTGTAGGCAAGAAACTAAAGAAAATTTGGAGGTGTAATTTTCCTTGGCCATGAGAGAAATGAGTTATGCTTATTATGCTATATTTCATTTTTTTAAAAAAATTGTGGTTGCAAAAACAGCTACTCCTTTGAAAGCTTAATTCTCAAAAGAAAGAAAATTCAATCCCTGAATTTGTAGAGAAGAAAAGACAATGTGGAGTAGCAAGCAACCAGTTTGTGGTCAGGGCAGGGCAGAGACCCAGTCTCAAGCTAGGAAACTGATTCTGAAGACCTGCCTCAACCACAGGCTTACCTTTGCATCACTGATTTGTAAAAGGAGATGGTAATGGTACTAGTACTTTTCTTCTGGTTATAGGTTAAATGAGAAGCTATGAGTTGTTATTCAGTATATATTTGAAAATATTTTGCATAGGGAATCATTTTCTCTATTTCAAGGACTGAAGGAAATGATTAAGGGTCATATGTGGATGAGAAGTTACTTAAAGTTTTTGCATTTTCTAAAGATATGGAATAGGAGAATAATTAAGGGGGTGCAAAAAAAGACTTTTTTTTACATATCAGAAGCTTCAACCTTTGGCTTTTGGGATTGGCTTATTTCACTTAGTATAATAGCCTCAGACCCACCCATTTACTGGCAAAATCTATTCTTAACACAAACTCATATATTCATTTAATATGTATAGTATTGAGCACATACTATGTGGCAGAAGATGTTCAAACTGTTTGCAGAAAAATATATCTTCCCTCATAGAGCTACATTACAGAGAAGGAAATAAAATATCCACACTAAACATAATGAAAAAAGGAAATTATATAGGACAGCAGACAGAAAGTGATTTGGGAAAAAGTAAACTAGACAAAGGTATTTGGAAACTGGGAATTGTTAAAATAAATTTCATTGTGAAGGCAACATTTGGACACAGATTTAAAAGAGAAGAGAGAGTTATGAGATGTCATAACTGGATTGAAGAATGAGGAAAGAGTAAGAGGAGACAAAGTTAGAAGAATAACAAAAAACAGATTATATGGGGCCTTGAGGAACATTCCAAAGAGATTGGTTCCTACCTGAGGAGGGGAACCTTTGGTGATTCTGAGAAGAAGAATGATAGAATCTGATTTTTGTGTTAAAGGGGGGGGGGCTGTGTTGAGAAGAGTTGGTAGGAGGAAATCCAGTTAGAAGTCGGATGCTATTATTCAGGTCAAAGATGGTGGCTTGAATGAGTGTCATAGTAAACATGGTTATGACAAGTAGATAAGGTTGAGAGTAGAACTGACCAAAGTTTTTAAACAGGTTAGATGTGGGACTCAGAAGAGTGGAGTCAAAGATTATTCTCCATCAATACAAATGAGGGAAATGAGATGGACAAGATTGGGAGGAAGATTAGGTGTTCAGTTTTAGATATATTAAATTTAAGATGTGTGGTAGAGAAATGGAGGTATTAGCCAACCAGGCTGATGTATAAATCTGGAATTCTGAAGAGAGTTCTGGTCTGGATATTTTGACTGGGAAGTCACTGGCATTTAGTGAGTATTTGAAGCTGTGAGGATAGATGAAATCATCTAAAAAGTACATGTAGGTTTCCCAAAATTGAAAGGTTGGGGAGGAGACATGAAGGTAGAAAGGAACATGAGAAACAATTTTTGAAGTAGGAAGAAAACAAAGGGAGTGGAAAACTATTGAAGAAAGTGTGTCAAGGAGAAGAAGAGATCAACTGTGTCCAATGCTGTTGATAGGTTCAGCAAGTTAAGGACTAAGAAGTAGATACTATGGGTCATTAACACCCCTTAAAAAAGTAAAATGCTATATTCTTAACTATTATGAAGGAATTTTCATTTTAAAGATGAATTTGAAAAAAAATATGCTTTAGATAAATGTTAAAGAGAACACATTAGCAATGTAACTTTAGAAAAAAAAATGTACCTATTTGGAACCAATATATATTTAGACATTTTAAATAACAATGCAAATCACAATCATATAGGTTACTTTACACAATGATTCTTTTTTATTGTCTCCAATTCTTTTTTAAATATTTTTTAGTTGTTGATGGACTTTTATTTTATTTATTTGTATGTGGTGCTGAGAATTGAACCCAGTGCCTCACACATGCTAGGCAAGCACACTATCACTGAGCCACAACCCCAGCCTCTATTGTCTCCAATTCTTAATATGAAAAGAAGACTTCAGTAAATAGACAACCTACACTTAGACGTATACTTTAAGTCACTCTACTTCTATCTCTATTTAGCCCATTAACTTACCCCTCTATTTTTGCATATACTTTCAGTATTTGTTATCACATATATTAGCAAATAAATGCAAATATACATTCTGATCTGTAATTTCTTATTCAGTGGATAGAGAACTACAAACATATAAGTATTCATACTTTGTTCCTTTACTAAATGATATAATCTGAAGCTTTCCACATAAAAATAAAAAGACCGTTTTCTTCATGGCTAAAGTTTCATTGAATAGATGGCATTACAGTATATTTAAACAGTTGTATTTTGATGAACATTTGGATATTTTTGTAAACTTCAACACTAGATAATTGTATAACTGTACATATTTCACACGTTCAAGCATATGTATAGGACAAATTCTCTGATTGCCTACTTGAAATTTTGTAAATTTTATATGCATTGTCAAATTTACCTATAGGCATTGTACTAGTTTGTAATATCAGCAAAATATACAAATACCTATTACCTTAAGCCTTAAGGTATCATTAAACTTTTGAATCGTTGCCATTATAATAGATGAAAAATGACATCTGTGGTGGTTGAGATTGAGTGCTTTTGTATATATTTAAAGGTCATATGCATTTGTTCCTTGTGAGTCTTCTAATTGTATCCTTTATATATTTTTTTCTATTGGATTTTTCATTTTTTTATTCTAGATTTTAAGAATTTTTTATATATTAAGAAATGAATCCTTGTCTGTGACATGAGTTGTAAGAATATATTTTTTAGCTTCTGAATTTAATTTTTCTTACATGCAGAAGTTTATTTTAAATGCAGGTGTGTGAATTTGAATTGTGTTTTTATCTTATAGCTTATAGATTTTAAGCCACAGTTTAGTTTCAAGATCATAAAAGAACTTGATATATTTTCTTCTAGTACATTTTCGATTCATTGGCATTTCTCCTGGTATGTGATATGAAGACAGTTAAAATTTTTTCCTGGATGACTCAGCTTCATTTATTAAAAAGTTTATCTTCCTGCCAATGATTTGAGATTTTATCTTTATTGGACATCAAATTTCCATGTGTTTAGATCTATTTTTGTACTTCCTGTTCTGTTCTATTGATCTGACCATATCATACTATCTGAGTGCTTAAATTATTGGGGCTTGAGTGGATGTTTAAATTTCTGGTCTATTATTCTCTGATTTCAGAGTTTTTATGTCTATTTACCATACTTTGAATACTTGTGGGAACATTTTGTACTTATAAAATTTAAAAAAATAAGCTTAAAGAACTTCTTATTTTGTGGTTATTTAAACTCATTTAGTTTTCTATTTATTCCCTCAGTACTCACTGAGCACCTACTGTATGCTCAGCACATGTGTGTGGATTTGGAAACATCAGCAAACAGAAAACCCTTCTGCTTTCTTGTAGCTTTGTAGTCACACACATTCGTCCTTAGTCTTTCAAGATAAAGTTCTATGTGATTTATTCTTCACATCTTCTGAGATTGCATTGATATACAGCATCATTTTTTGCCTTCTCAATATTTTGTAAGGAAAAAATCTCCAAAACTGTGTTAAACAATGTTTATAATAAATTATCTTGCAACCAGAAAAGTCAAGAATATGCAGAGTAGGAAGAAAAGAAGAATATGCAGAAGAAAAGCAATATACCCAAGTGATTTCTTGGTTTTCCATGTACCTTCTTTGAAATTGTGTCTATTTAGGATCATAAATTTCCAGTACTGTGACTACAGGGCATTTAAGAAGTTGACAAAACCAAGAAATGATTGTTCCTGCACTATGTTAAGTTTCAAAATTTTAGAACTGCTAATAGCAATACAACTATATTTTTTGGTTAAAATTTAAGATTTATATCAATTCCCAGAAGATAAGATGTGATATTCAGTATCAACCTCATCTATGGCTGAATATTGCCTGCCTAACATTTGCATGCATCAGCAAATTGGTTCTCAAATTTTGCATCTGCCTACAGTCACCTGAAGGGCTTGCTAAACCATATATTGCTGGGTTCTACCCTAGGATTGATGGTTGAGAAGGTTGGGAATGGGGTCCAAGAATTTCCATCTTTGGGGGGTACCGGAGGTTGATCAGGAGCACTCGACCACTGAGCCACATCCCCAGCCTTATTTTGTATTTTATAAAAAACAGGGTATCACTGAGTTGCTTAGGATCTTGCTTTCTTTTTGCTGAGGTTGGCTTTTAACTCATGATCCTCCTTTGTCTAAGCCTCCTGATCTGCTGGGATTACAGGTAAGTGCCACCACAATGGGCTAAAGAATTTCCATTACTACACGTTCTAAGGTGATACTAATGTTGCTGATGTGGGTTCACTCTATAAGGACCATTGATATATATTATAAAAATTATTTAGCATTTTACTTCTTCACTTATATTTTATTGGAAGTAGATACAATTCAATTTCAGGTTAGTATATAGAAACTAGAAACATATGTGGCACATTAGGATACTTAATGAAAAATGATTGACAAAATGCATAAAGGGTTTTAATAAGCAGTGTTACCATCACAGGCTCAGTTAACTTGTTGCATATCGAAAGTCAATTAGTCGAACAAAGCAGTGGCATTATTATGAAGACCTAATTAATGAGAAGATGGAGGACCATCATCCTAAATGGTCCATGTTGCCAGGAAGCTGATTTAGGGATGGTTTCTATAGGAGATGGATGATGGCAGACTGGTGGGTGGAGGTTTCTGGCTAAGTGACGTACATCAGATCCTAATAAGGTCGTGAGATGCTCTTCAGTTCTGCAAACTTCAAGAACAAAGGTAATTATTTCCTTGGGTATTCTTGTCACTGATTAATTTGCCTATGTTCAGTTCCTGACATATTACACAACGGACAGGCTAGAGGAGGCAGTTGCCCCAAGGCAGCACTTCTCTGGATTATTGGGGAAGACAAGGGTCAGGTGAGTGTTAACACAGAGTTTTGCTCAAGATCTAATCTCAATGATTGGCTTCAATTGTACTATTTAGATTGTATAAACTTTTGCAGATTCTGTGTTTGTGAGCTACTTTTTCCCCTCTGATAGCCACCAGTTATTTTCTGGAAAAAGAAAAATTTGAAAGTTGGTGATAACTTTAATGTAAAACCTGAAGCACCTACACAGGATATTTTAACTTACTTTATTGGTCACTAGTTAATACCAGAGATATTTTTTTTCACTGTACAAATGTAGTTTTATTAACTATAGGTACATATAAAACTTGGCTATTGCATCTAAAAATGATCAAGAAATTATCATAATTTCAGGTTTCACATATTTTCAGTTAATGAACCATTTTTATAAAGGATAATCAGCACTTGATCTTCATTCACCAGAAGTCTTAAGTAGAGCAGCATTCTTCTTATATTTTTCTGTAATCTCTCTAATTTTTCCAAGAGATCTTCAGACATGCATTCTTCATATTCTCTATCAACTTTAGTAATCTCCTTCTCAAGATGTTTCTCCACAGTCTATATGTGTAGCAATCATTTCTAAAAGATGCTGCAAGTTATTTCTGACTTTTCATCTTTCTTCATTTTTAGTCTGCACAACTAGTTGGTACTCCCACTGAACAGTATCTAACTCATTCATAGCTTCACTGAGGCCCTCATTAACAGCACTTTCCAGCAGGTGCTTATGTTTCTCCAAGGACTCAAGCTCTTTGGCACATTTTTCATCCTCTTCCTCAGCTTCCTTAACTTTTTGTTGGTAAAGATCATCCAGCTTTTAAACTTTCTCTTTCAGTGTTCTCACACTTCTCTTGCTTTCTGTTATCATTGTATTCAACTGTTCTAATGTATCCTCCAAACCCATTTTTTTATTCAGAGCTTTATTAATTTCTTCTTCATTTTTATTCAGGAGTTCCTTGAGGGGTACATAAACTTGAGCCCTGTATTTGATGAGGCAGTTGGAGCCTGCTTCAGGATTAAACTTAATTTCAAAGTCATAACCTTTGGAATTCTCAGCATTTTTAGGAAGAAGTTTTAATTTTCTAGCCAGTTTGTGATATTCTTCTAATTGTGTTTCAATCGCCTCTTTGCCTCTTGCATACTTTAACTCTTCATTCCATAACTGCTGTTGTTCAGCTTCCAGCTCCTTGGTTAATTTATTAATGGTCTGCTGCAATTCATTTTTTTCATGATTTATTCTCTCTATGTCTGCAACTGAGTACTTCTGGTTATCAACAACATTCAGTAGACGTGCATTCTCCTGTTTTATTGTTTCACATTATAGTTCTACTCTAGCAATTTCGTCGAGATCATTGAATTTCTGGTCCAGAATGGCTGAATGAGACTCCAAATTGCTCATGTATGCCTGATATTTCTGAACATCTGCTTGTAAGGAAGTTTTCAACTTCCTTAATGACTCTAGATGGTTCAGCTCCTCTTCTCTCTCTTGTTCCAATATTGCAATCTGTTCATTCAATGCTTTGTTTTTTGCTGCTAATGATTCCAGCTTGGAAGCATCTACATTATATAAATCCTTCAGCTTTGACTGCAACTCTGCATTCATCTCTTCAAAGCTGTCAGCACCATTCATGAAACTCTCATAGCATTTTATGGTGTAGTCCAAAAATAACTTATTATGCATAATTCCATCTTCAGTTTCTTCTCCCCATGGCTGTCCATCATGAAATAAAGGTGAGCTTTCATTCATGGCAGTATATATCTTGATGCAGTCTATTAGCCAAACCAAGGCTGCTACAATGTGAGGCCAGGTATGAGGGGCTCCCACTGTGTACATGGAACTTTTGGATAGTGCAAAAGGATACCCAAGGTTTTTAAAGATTTTTGGAACCTCTTCTTCAACTTTTGTGTCAGGAATTTCATATGAAGGGCACAGGAAGCCATAAAGAAAAGTGAAGGTCTTCAGGAAGTCTTTAATCGATGGAGCTTGTAGAGATTTTATGCATACACTATATGCATAACCATTTTCTGTAAGAAACTCAGAGTTGTCGAATACTCTGCTGAATGAATGCTTTATCATTAAGTGGTCTTGGGTCCTTGATTTTTTCAGACCTGGAAAATATGTCAGTTTGACTATCCCAGGATACATGTCCACTAGTTCTTTTACCAAATATAGAGACTTTTCTTTCAGAGGCAGGTTTATTTATACTCAACTTTCCAAAGGCTGGTTTCTCTCTTCTTTTTTCCAGTTTCCTGACAAGGCTCAGCGGGCGAATTTCTGTAATTTATGCAATTACTCTTCACTGCATATTAAAACAAGAGCTTCTGCCTCTGCCAACCCAGAAGGTTTGAATTTTAAAATCTCCACTCCAGAGATATTTTTAAATTAATGTTTAACATATAGAGCAAGAGAAATAAATTCTTAGTGTGTGGGTTTGTATGTACTGTCAAAAAAATCTCAACTAAGATTCCAGAGAGTCATCAATTTTACCATTGCCTTAAATTGAATGCAGTTTTCTTAATTGCTACCAGTAACCACACCCTTCAAAAGGAAAAATCACACAAATAATAAAAGAACCCCCAAACCCTAGCTTGTATGTGTGACACACACACACACATATATATACACACATGTTTATGTGTCTCTATATACATATAGACATATAAACATATGTAATATGTATATATACATTTATATATTTTTATAACATTGGGAATGGAAAGGGAAGAGGAAAAGAAATTCTCCATCAAGCATTGACATGATCTTAGGTCACAATAAACAATTTTATTTCACTGAAAAACAGAACACTACTTCAGTGTTGGTTTGCAGAATAATTAGGCCCTCACTGCATTCTCTTTTCTCTCTTCAGCAAGCATTTTCCCACCCCACCCCATGGCAACCTGCAGAACATCAGCATGCTTGGCTGGGTTGGACCCTTTTTCCCAGGGCCTGCAGGTGACTCCAGCTGTTCCTCTTGCCATGGGGAACTGAAGAAACTGAACAAGTCTGGACCAAAAAAAAAAAAAAAACAAAAAACAAAAACAAAAAACCAAAAAACCCTGTCCTATTCACTACTGAGTCAAAATACAGCTTGAGACACAAGATGCCACAAGCAAATATTTTGAAATATCTGAAAGCAAAGGTTAAACATGTTGATAATAACACACACTTTGGGCTTTGCTGCCCAACTCCATTTCCTGATTTAAACATTGTCTTGTTCTCTGTGCAAATATTTGTTGACTTGGGAACTGACAGCGATGAAATCAATGGAGATGAAATAAACCTTTGTCTGTGACCTTACTCTTTGTCTTATATTCATTAAAATGATAAAATGGAATGAAGTAATTTTTATTCTGCCATTTTCTTTCTTTCCTTTATTTTTTAAAATTTCTTTTCTCCTAGTTTCCCTAGATGTATCTTTCATTGTTAGCACTCTCTATAGTTCAAAAGTATTTTCAGATGTAAAATTCTTTCTTGCAGTTATTGTCTGGCTTTTAATTTTTAATGCTTTTCTTTTTTCTCCCCACACCTCCTGGTTGTAGTTTCCTTTTTCAGGGATTTGATCTCCTTGGCAGTTGGCATTGTCTACATTAATTCATCCTGCTCACATTAATATTGCCAAAGCACTCACCTCTATTTTACACCTTTTCTTTATTTCAAAAAGCAGATAGCTATTTCTCACCAAGTGCCTCCCTTATAAATTTCTTTATATTTCCCTTTAATAATTAATCTAGTCTCTGTTATTTAAAAAGCAGTAACTTCCTGCTCTAAATATTTGTTCTGTTATGATATCATAAATTCTTATCACCCATAGAAAAGGAAAACAATAAATGGTGTGGAGAAAGATCAAAATGGAGGAGAAGAGCAGCATTTCATCTTATTGTTTCTTCTCTTTAAAACAATTGTACAATGTTTTAAGTTTTATATAAATGTTCTAATTCTAGATCAATATGCTTCCTAGCTTTCATTAAACTCAAAAGCATAGGCAAATAAATAATAATACTAAAAATACATCTCATAAAATATAAAAGGTGTGTTTTAATGATACTTTTTGTAATAATTTATTGAAATGGGCTTATCTCTAGGTGATATGTCCTCAACATTTTATCTGCAAATTTTGGTCAACTTTTTAATTTTAGTTTTAATGACTGGCATAAGTAGATGACTTCCAGAATGCATGTCTTCCAAGGGGGCCAATCAAAGCATTTTTACATTAATTTTATTAAAACTTTTCTAGCAGGCAGAGAGGGTAATAATGGTGGCTTGTAAAGTTTTTGCCTTTTTGATAAAGTTTGTGCACTGGAACAAAGATTTTTTTTATTATTTTAAACTCAATGTATTCTCACCTATCCCATGCCTCAGAATCATCTGGAGAGGTTTTAATACTACAGATGCTTGGGCCCAACATCCAATGATAATTTTCAATTGACTGGGTGGAGTGGAGCAAGAATTAACCTTTTTTAATACCTGCCAAGTTGATTCTAATGTACATCCAAAGTTTCAAACTGAGGATTTATGATCAAATTGATAGTTTGTGTGCATAGAAGTCCAAGATCATCTTCAGGAGACTAGGCAAGCTATGACTTCTTATCATGTCTCCTTTATTTATTTTTATTTTTTTACTTCTGGGTTATTTTCTTGGATTCCTAAGAGTTAAGTTCTCCTCTGCCTTTTTTTTGGTTGTTTTTGTTTCTTTGTTTTTGTGTGTGAAGAGGGAGCACATGACATTCCTTTGAGAAAAGATGTAAATGCCCCAAATTATTGATGAATATCTTGGTGGGAATGGCAGAGTGCATCCCTCACAGTGTAGAACAATGGAAGGGATCACATGGACTTTTGTTTCTGAACTTGGCAAAGTATACCCTAATCTAGCTGCATTTATCATGTCAACCTGACTTACAAACTCATTGTTGGCTGTCTGTAGAGATGTGACATTATGTAGCCCATCAACTGTGTTATTTATTTGTTTATAGGTTAATTGTTCAGAAAACTGATCTCCTGAGCTCATTTTCCCATTCTTTCTCAAATACCCTTTCAAATCAACAAACATAAAATAGAACAGCTTCTTCCACACAGGGGACTCTTAAATGATGCAGATTCTCATCAATTGGTAACTTTAAAAAAAAAAATTCTTGCAAGAAAGCATAATTCATGATATATTTTGCTATCACTTCAGAAGTTAATATATAGTTTGGGGCCCTAATTTTCAGATGCAAGACTCTAATCAGGATGCACCAAATTTTTGACTCTTTTGTCCGTTTATTTAATCCAGCTATATGTGCATAAAATACAGTAATATTGGACTATGTGTGTATATATTAAAGTTGTAATAAAATTTTATAAATTTAAGTTCAAAAAAGAATTTAATGACGGATTACTGAGTTAAGTGAGAGCTGCTGTGAGCCTCCAAATCTGAAAAAAAAAATGTATTATAAGTAAAATTCCAGTACTGCCAAGACAAACATTATGAAAAACCATATGGAAGCTCCTCAAAAAAATTAAAAATAGAACTAACATATGTGAACTGAAGTTCTTCATAGAGGTTGGGTTGGTGTTTGGGAACTTTCAAGTTGTTTGGATTTTGCTGATTGGATCAATGAGACCCTATGGAGAGATAGAGTAGATCTGGAAGCTTAGGTTGTATTGGACTACTTTTGGTCCTTTTTGAGAGCCATTTTATCAATATCAGTGTCTGACCTGACATTTTTATGACAACTGGGTAATGTAAGTTAACCTCTGGCTTCTCCCATCCTTAAGTCTAGGAATGAGATTGCACCAGAATCCTATAAGGAATTTCTCCCATCTTGTTGAAAACAACATTTGGATCTTGTAGATTTCCTAGCCTCTATATCTGCATATTAAAGACCCCACCTACCTTCTTTTGGAAATTCAGAAGCTTGAGTAAGCTTCATAGAAAACTATGGCTTTCAGGGTAACTTGAGTTCCCAGTGCATGTTTGCTCATATTTCATTCAGAATAAACTATTCCCTATTTTAGAAATCAGAATTCTTTTTCATAGTTATACATGATCCAGCAATCCCACAGCAATATATATATATATGAAATGAAATAGACATATCAAAGAGATACCTGCACTCCCATGTTATAGCAACATTGTTCACACACACATACAAATGCATGATGTTATGCATGAAATCTAACAAAATAGAACTTGGGAAAGTGGAGAGTAGAATGGTGGTTTTCAAGGGCTGGAGATAGGTGGTAATGGGGAGATTTTGGTCAAAGTTTAAAGAGTTTCAGTTAGATAGGATGATCAAATTCTGGAGATCTCTTATACAGTATGCTAACTATAGTTAATAATAATGAATTCCAGACTTGAAAATTGTCAAAAGTAGATTTTAAGTGTTTTCATTGCAAAAATGGTGAGTATGTGAGGTGATGATATGTTTTATTCATTTCACAGTTTGTGTGTGTGTATCTGTGTCTGTGTGTGTGTGTGTGTATATATATATATACACACACACACACACACATACATACATATATCTTACATATATAAACTTTTAAAATATATAAACTTATCAGAACTTCACATTTTATTCCATAAAATATACAATTTTTGTCATTTAAAAGGTAGATTATAAAATATAAACAAAAAAAACGTAAAAGATGGCTAACAGTGTCTCACAGCATTCTGAGCACTTCACAGAAGAAGAAATAAGAATGGTCAAAGAATATATTTAAAAAAATGTTCAACATCTCTAGCAATTAGAGAAATGCAAATTAAGACTACACTGAGATTCTATCTCACTCCAGTGGCATTTATCAAGTATACAAGTATCATAAATGTTGGCTGGGATGTGGGGAAAAAAAAATTCATATTCCTGGTGGGATGGTAAATTGGTGCAACCACTCTGGAAAGCAGTATGGAGATTTTTCAGAAAACTTAGAATGAAGCCACGATTGACCCAGTTATCCCACTCCTCAGCACATACCCAAAGGAATTAAAATCAGCATACTACAGGGACATAGCCACATCAATGTTTATAGAAGCTCAATTCACAAGAACAAAGGTATGAAATTGACCTAGGTACTCTTCCACAGATAAATGAATAAAGAAAATGTGGTATACATGCACAATGGAATATTACTCAGCCATAAAGAAAAATGAAATCATGATATTTGCTAGTAAATGAATGGAACAGGACACTATTATGCTAAGTGAAATAAGCCAATCCCAAAAAACCAGAGGCCAAATATTCTCTGTGATAGGTAGACGCTAACACAAAATAGGGTGATTGGAGGGAAGAATACGAGTCCATTGGATTAAACAAATTAAGTAAATGGAGAAGGGATAGGAATAGGAAAGATGAATCGGAATGAATCGTACATAACTTTCCTGTGTTCATATAGGAATACAAACCAGTGAAACCCCATGTGCAACTGCAAGAATGGGATCATAATTAGAATAAGTTATACACCATTTATGTATAATATATCAGAATATACTATCATGTATTTTAAAAAAACAAATTTTAAAAGTACTTGTGAACTGGACCTACAAAATTGGACCTAATGACTAAATTAGTAGAGAGATTGGTAAGATAACATCTGTATCAGCCAGTGAATGGACAAAATCTGGGTTAATTTTCTGCATAAGGGTGTTAATGTTTCTGTAAATTGAAAAATAGATATCTTAAAACCAGAGGTTTGTTAGTGCTCCAAAAAAGTTGCATATTTTTATGGAATACAATATGCCATTTTATGATTATGATTAAATCTCTCTGTTTGGATCTGTTTCTATTCTCTACCTCCTCTATCCATTCCACTCATTCTAAGCCAGAAACATAACTGTGGCTCTTTAGTAATAATATGAAATTATGACCTGTAGCTCTATGTATTGTTTATTTTTCATAAAGCATTCTGTTTATTTCAAAAATTAGTTCTGAATTTCACACTTCAGTATAATAGATCCAGAAGTGTGAGGCTGGATTTTTGTATTTCATTTTTATTTTTCAATAATTGAATATGTTATTTATCATCTCCCCTTTTTTCCTTACACAAGAGGTAATATATCAAACTGTGTTTATTTTCATTTACCCTCTCTCTCTCTCTCTCTCTCTCTCTCTCTCTCTCTCTCTCTCTCTATCTTTTTTGGTACTTGGGATGGAACCCAGGGATGCTTAACCACTGAATAATATCACCAGCTCTTTTATTTTATTTATTTATTTATTTTAAATTTTGAGGCAGGGTCTTGCTAAGTTGTTCAGGGCCTTGCTAATTTGCTGAGGCTGGCTTTGAACTTGGATCCTCCTTTCTCAACTTCTGGAGCTGCTATAATTACAGGCTGAAGCCATTGTGACCCCACTTAATTGACCATTTCTTTAAATTAAGCATCCAATTCATAATGATCTTTTTTTTTATTATTTTTTACTGTTGTCTGGTACTTAATTGTGTGAATGTACCACGGTTTATTCCAAGAATCTTTTACCTCCAGAAATTAAAATTATTTCCAATATTTTGTAATTATTGGAAACAGATTGCATGCTTATTGTCTTGATAGGGTTGAAAGTATTTCTTCAATAGGAATTCCTAGAAGAGAGGTTATTGTGTCATAATGTAAACATATATGTGGTTTTGTTAGATATGGCCAAATTCCCCTGCATTAAGGTTGCAACAGTTTGCATCCTGTATGAGTGCACTGAGTGTGTTGTGGTACTTTTAGAATTTTGCCAAACTAACACAAAGAAACAGTATCTCAGTGTGGTTTCTGAGGTATTTCTCCTATTATGAGTGAAGAGGAACATCTTTTCGTATGTTGAACAGCCAGGTGTACATATTTTTGTGAATTGTCTGTTCATGCCTGTTGCCAATTTGCTATTGGCTTCCTGAAACCCTGCTGTTTTTCTTATTCTCCTGTCAACAGCAACACCACCTAAGGAAGGGAAACTAACTATTATGTGTAAACACAATCTCCCAAATGTTTATCTGGGGTCCTATATCAGGCTGGTTGCTTAAAAAAAAAAGAAAAGAAAAAAGAAAACCAACTCAGTGGTACAGATAAACAAAACTGTCTTCAGTTTTGTGTTTTGAAAAGACTGGGATGGGTCTTAGGGTTCTGTATTTGTAATAACTACCCTGGTGGATTTGGTGACCAGGCATGTGTAGGAACTATTGGTAAGACTAGATTTTCCATAGTGACACCAGCTTCATTACCATTTGCAGGGAAGAGAAAGATTGCCTAGTGTAGGGTGGGCTAGGGGTTTGGTTGGGGAAGGATGCCCACACCTCAGGAACATACTAGAATGTCCTAATTTACCTGAACACTTTACCCATCAGCTTTGTCCCATCTGGGAAATGTTATTCAGTCCATTTCTTTTTCTTTTTCTTTTTGGGGTATTAGGGATTGAACTCAATACTGTTTATCCACTTAACTTCATCTGAAGCCCTTTTTAAATTTTGATACAGAGTCTTGCTAAGTTGCTTAAGGACTTTCCAAGTTGCTGAGGCTGGGCTTGAACTTGGGATTCTCTTAGATTAGTCTCCTGAGTTGCTGGGATTGTTTGCATGAGCTGACATACCTGGCTATTCAGTTCATTTCTGATCCTCCAAATGCAACTGGATCCCCAGGCAGCTATTTTTTAAAAAAATATTTATTTATTTGTTCTAACTAGTTATACATGACAGCAGAATGCACTTTGATTCACAGTACACAAATGGAGCACAAGTTTTCACTTCTTTTGTTGCACACAAAGTAGGATCACACCATTCATGCAATCATACATGTACTAGGGTAATGATGTCCATCTCATTCCACCATCTTTCCTACACCCATGCCCCTTCCCCTTCTCTTCCTCCCCTTTTTTGCTCCTTAGAGCTGGTAAGAACCCAGCATTAAATAGAACTATATGTTCTTTAGTCATGTAGAGTGGCTACAGATTTCACACCTGATTTACCACCTTCTTCACATTTCCCTGGCTGTTACATCTCAGATTTATTCTAAATTCTCAGAAATACTCAAACTCTGCTTGTTTGCATGACCTGATTTTCTAGATTGCTGACATTGGTTGACACCATTCCATTTATTTATTTATTTGTTTATTTATTTATCTATCTATTTATTTTTTATTACTCTAATTTGTTATATATGACAGCAGAATGCATTACGTTTCATATTACACACATAGAACACAATTTTTTATATCTCTGGTCAGACACAAAGTAGAGTCACACCATTCTTGTCTTCATACATGTACTTAGAGTAATGATGTTTATCTCATTCCACTGTTTTTTCTGTCCCGAATGTCCCTACCTTCCCCTTCCATCCCTTTGTCCTATCTAGAATTTCCATTTCTTTCTTTCTTTCTTTCTTTCTTTCTTTCTTTCTTTCTTTCTTTCTTTCTTTCTTTCTTTCTTTCTTTCTTTCTTCCTTTCTTTCTTCCTTCCTTTCTTTCTTTCTTTCTTTCTTTCTTTCTTTCTTTCTTTCTTTCTTTCTTTCTTTCTCTTTCTTTCTTTCTTTCTTTCTTAAATTAAGGGTTTCTTGGTTTGAACTGCTCCTTTGGCTCTGAGGAAGGTAGTTCTTAACTTCTAGGGACATTCTATGTGAGTAGAGTTCATGGGCCACAGCACAGGGATTCATTTGTGGGACTGAAACACCTCTCCTGAAGAAGTGTTTGCATAACAAATGTCTAGTTTTTACTGAGAACCAACAGTTGTGTATATGGAGGTTATGGGGATGGATAAGTTAAGTGCTTTTGATTTGCTTCCTGAAATGTTTCCTGATATGTATGGAAGAGGCTGAGCTTTAGCTGGAGGTGGGGCTATAAGGTATACATTACCTTTTATCACTAGGTTATAATACAATATTTGACAGATCAATAACAATTTAAGTCCCTGATCCCCATTTTTTAAAGCTTTAAATTTTTCTGAATAAAAGTAAATGGATCTCTAAACTATAGAGCAATATTTTTATTTTTTGAAATGTAGAGAG
Organism: Callospermophilus lateralis; assembly: GCF_048772815.1. Taxonomy (NCBI): domain Eukaryota; kingdom Metazoa; phylum Chordata; class Mammalia; order Rodentia; family Sciuridae; genus Callospermophilus; species Callospermophilus lateralis. The sequence goes on along the minus strand of NW_027515347.1, from coordinate 379,290 downwards.
CTTTGTATTTAATGACATTATCATTCTTATGTAGAAAAGGGGTGATGCTCTTATTTTTCTAAGCAATAGTTTAATTCAAACAAAACTGAGAGAGTATATTGCTCAAAATAGCTGAGAAGGTGAGGTAGGAAGATAATAGGAGAACAGAGTTCAGAGTTGGGTGACACATGGAGAGAATGTTTTTGTATTGTGCCCACTTTATCTTTTCTTCCCCCACTTTTTGAAACTCAGGCCTAATTCCAACAATTAAGTTAGGATTACATTAGTAGAGACCTAAAATTGCTCGCAGAAGAACAAAATCCCAAGTGTGACTTAAGTTTGAGACATGGCCTAGGGTTATAGAAAGTGGAAGGAAGAAATCAATGGTTCTTTTTCTCTAGGTAAAAGAATGCTCTCCACAATCATAACTGAGAGGAAATGTGTTAGAAGCACTTTCCAATGTACAGTCTGTATATTCCACTGGAGTTATACAATTTTCCCAGGGGAAAGAAAGATTCTGAAAAAAAACTTTTTTAAAAGTCATTTTAGTCATTAAAGTATCACATCTCCCTTTCTCATCAATGTCAAGAATCCAGAATCTTTCCTGTGTTTTTATCAGTTTCTTCCTGGGATTTTCCCTCCCTGTAGGCTCACTTCATTTAAGAGTTGATTAAGGGAGAGAACATGGCGGCCGGCGAGGAAGCTGCACTTTCAATATCTCCACATTAACGGGATCAGAAACACCAATTAAAACAGCTACATTCTACCTACTGAGGATCTTCTAGCAAAATTCCGTTGAAAGGAGACCTGCCGAGAATTAGTAAGTTTAATAGACGTGACAGTTTGCCCCAGACAAGTGAAACTTGACTGGCAGCGCGGGCTCAGAGTCCAATCCCGCGGCCACCCGCCGCTTCTGCAAGCGGCAGGCGGCCCAGAGCAGCGCGGCAGAAGGGTCCCCGCCCAGCCAGCAGACAGCGCCCGCCATCCCGGCTACCCTGGCGGCCCTGCTTTCGCTAGGCGAACAGCCACCCCACCCGGCTGGTTCTTAGTCACGCCGCTGCAGCCACCCGGCTTTACAAGCACCCCCGGCGGCCCTGCTCGGCGAGAAGGGCCCCCGCCCTGCCGGCAGACAGCTCCCGCCATTCCGCTCTTGTTCGGCAAGCAGCCACCCCGCCCGCTTGGTTCTTAGCCACGAGGCTGCAGCCGCCCGGCTTTACAAGCGCCCCCGGCGACCCTGCTCGGCGAGAAGGGTCCCCGCCCTGCCGGCAGACAGCTCCCGCCATTCCGCTCTTGTTCGGCAAGCAGCCACCCCGCCCGCTTGGTTCTTAGCCACGAGGCTGCAGCCGCCCGGCTTTACAAGCGCCCCCGGCGACCCTGCTCGGCGAGAAGGGTCCCCGCCCTGCCGGCAGACAGCTCCCGCCATTCTGCTCTTGTTCGGCAAGCAGCCACCCCGCCCGCTTGGTTCTTAGCCACGAGGCTGCAGCCGCCCGGCTTTACAAGCGCCCCCGGCGACCCTGCTCGGCGAGAAGGGTCCCTGCCCGGCCAACAGACAGTTTCCGCCATCCCGGCTACCCTGCCGGTCCCGCTCTTGCCCTGCAAACACCCACCCCGCATGCCTGGGTCTTAGACACGCGGCGGCAGCCACCCGGCTTTACAAGCGCCCCCGGCGACCCTGCTCGGCGAGAAGGGTCCCCGCCCTGCCGGCAGACAGCTCTCGCCATTCCTCTCTTGTTCTGCAAACAGCCACCCCGCCCGCTTGGTTCTTAGCCACGAGGCTGCAGCCGCCCGGCTTTACAAGCGCCCCCGGCGACCCTGCTCGGCGAGAAGGGTCCCTGCCCGGCCAACAGACAGTTTCCGCCATCCCAGCTACCCTGCCGGTCCCGCTCTTGCCCTGCAAACAGCCACCCCGCCTGCCTGGGTCTTAGACACGCGGCGGCAGCCACCCGGCTTTACAAGCGCCCCCGGCGACCCTGCTCGGCGAGAAGGGTCCCCGCCCTGCCGGCAGACAGCTCCCGCCATTCCGCTCTTGCTCGGCAAGCAGCCACCCCGCCCGCTTGGTTCTTAGCCACGAGGCTGCAGCCGCCCGGCTTTACAAGCGCCCCCGGCGACCCTGCTCGGCGAGAAGGGTCCCCGCCCTGCCGGCAGACAGCTCCCGCCATTCCGCTCTTGTTCTGCAAACAGCCACCCCGCCCGCTTGGTTCTTAGCCACGAGGCTGCAGCCGCCCGGCTTTACAAGCGCCCCCGGCGACCCTGCTCGGCGAGAAGGGTCCCCGCCCAGCCGGCAGACAGCTCCCGCCATTCCGCTCTTGTTCTGCAAACAGCCACCCCGCCCGCTTGGTTCTTAGCCACGAGGCTGCAGCCGCCCGGCTTTACAAGCGCCCCCGGCGACCCTGCTCGGCGAGAAGGGTCCCTGCCCGGCCAACAGACAGTTTCCGCCATCCCAGCTACCCTGCCGGTCCCGCTCTTGCCCTGCAAACAGCCACCCCGCCTGCCTGGGTCTTAGACACGCGGCGGCAGCCACCCGGCTTTACAAGCGCCCCCGGCGACCCTGCTCGGCGAGAAGGGTCCCCGCCCTGCCGGCAGACAGCTCCCGCCATTCCGCTCTTGCTCGGCAAGCAGCCACCCCACCCGCTTGGTTCTTAGCCACGAGGCTGCAGCCGCCCGGCTTTACAAGCCCCCCCGGCGACCCTGCTCGGCGAGAAGGGTCCCCGCCCTGCCGGCAGACAGCTCCCGCCATTCCGCTCTTGTTCTGCAAACAGCCAGCCCGCCCGCTTGGTTCTTAGCCACGAGGCTGCAGCCGCCCGGCTTTACAAGCGCCCCCGGCGACCCTGCTCGGCGAGAAGGGTCCCTGCCCGGCCAACAGACAGTTTCCGCCATCCCGGCTACCCTGCCGGTCCCGCTCTTGCCCTGCAAACAGCCACCCCGCCCGCCTGGGTCTTAGACACGCGGCGGCAGCCGCCCGGCTTTACAAGCGCCCCCAGCGGCCCTGCTCTTCGAGAAGGGTCCCTGCCCGGCCGGCAGACAGCTCCCACCATCCCGGCACTCCTGGCGGCCCGCCCGCTCTGCGAAGGGTTACCCCACCCGGCTCTTAGCCACGCGGGCGCCATCTGCCTGGCGCTGAGGGAGCCCCCGGCGGCCCAGCGCAGCCAGAAGGGTCCCCGCCTGGCCCGACAGAAGGCACGTGCCCTTCCGGCTCTGCTAACGGCCCTGCCCACCCAGGAAAGGGCTCCCCACCTTGAGAGGATGGGAAGGAAATCTAACCAAGCCTCTATGAATTAGCGAACTGGGATCTAAAACCAGAGATTATATCAGACCAGAGACAAGCCAGTTCCACCTCTCCCTTCGGTCACTCCTGCAAGGAGCCAGGGGCCCGCCATAGCAGAGAGGGAAAGTCACCAAAGATCGGCCAAAGAGATTCCTTCCCAGCGGACTCTAAATTAGCAGGAGCGGCGAGGGAGCCGGACGGAGCTGGCGGGAACCGTGGCAGCGGCACGGGAACCGGCGGGAGCTGAGGCGGCGCTGACGCAGGAGCCGGCGGGAGCCGCGCGGCGCGGGTCTCCCAGCTACAGCACCCACCAGTGCTGACGACTGAGGTCTCTTGCACCAGATACGGGGGCGTGGCTACCAGAAGAAAGAAACGCGATCAGTATGAAAAGACAAGGAAAGAAAGGACCACAAGCAATGCAGGTCAACTCAACTTTAGAAGAGGTAATATCTGCAGCAGATGGAATGTCAGATAAAGAATTCAGGATATACATGCTTCAGATGATCTGGAGTCTCAAAGAAGACATTAGACAGCAAAATCAGACAATGAAAGACCACTTCGACCACTTCGACAATAAATTACACAAACAAATCCAAGAAGCAAAAGATCAATTATACAGGGAGATAGAGGTTATAAAAAACAAACAAACAGAAATCCTGGAAATGCAGGAAACAATAAACCAACTTAAAAACTCAATTGAGAATACTACCAGCAGAGTAGAACACTTAGAAGATAGAACATCAGACAATGAAGACAAAGTATTTCAACTGGAGAAGAACATAGACAGCTCAGCAAAGCTGTTAAGAAACCATGAGCAGAACATTCAAGAAATATGGGATAACATAAAGAGACCCAACTTAAGGGTCATGGGGATACAGGAAGGTATTGAGGTCCAAACCAAAGGAATGACCAATCTATTCAACGAAATAATACGAGAAAACTTCCCAGACCTGAAGAATGAGACAGAATCCCAAATCCTAGAAGCCTACAGGACGCCGAATGTGCAAAATCATAAGAGAGCCACACCTAGACACATTATAATGAAGATGCCCAACATACAGAATAAGGAGAGAATTTTAAAAGCTACAAGAGAAAGGAAGCAGATTACATTTAGGGGTAAACCAATCAGGATAACAGCTGATCTTTCAACACAGACTCTGAAAGCTAGAAGATCCTGGAATAACATATTTCAAACGTTGAAAGAAAAGGGGTTCCAACCAAGAATTGTGTATCCCACGAAATTAAGCTTCAGGATGGAAGATGAAATTAAAACCTTTCATGATAAACAAAAGTTAAAAGAATTTGCAGCTAGAAAACCAGCTCTTCAAAACATCCTCGGCAAAATATTACAGGAAGAGGAAATGGAAAATATCAATGAAAACCAACAGCGGGAGGTAGTACAGTAAAGGTGGGGGGGAATAATCAAAGAGGAAAACAAACCATGTTTAGTAACATAAATAAACAAATATGGCTGGAAGAACAAACCATATCTCAATAATAACTCTAAATGTTAATGGCTTAAACTCACCAATTAAGAGACACAGGCTAGCAGAATGGATCACTAAACAAGACCCAACAATATGCTGCCTTCAGGAGACACATCTGATAGGAAAAGACATACATAGACTGAAGGTGAAAGGTTGGGAAAAATCATATCACTCATATGGACTTCGCAAACAAGCAGGAGTGTCCATACTCATTTCAAATAAAATAGATTTCAAGCCAAAGTTAATCAAAAGGGATGAAGAGGGACACTACATACTTCTCAAGGGAACCATACACCAACAAGACATAACAATCATAAATATATATGCCCCAAACAATGGTGCAGCTATGTTCATCAAACAAACTCTTCTCAAGTTCAAGAGTCTAATAGACCACCATACAATAATCATGGGAGACTTCAACACACCTCTCTCACCACTGGACAGATCTTCCAAACAAAAGTTGAATAAGGAAACTATAGAGCTCAATAACACAATTAATAACCTAGACTTAATTGACATATATAGAATATACCACCCAACATCAAGCAGCTACACTTTTTTCTCAGCAGCACATGGATCCTTCTCAAAAATAGATCATATATTATGTCACAGGGCAACTATTAGACAATATAAAGGAGTAGAGATAATACCATGCATATTATCTGATCATAATGGAATGAAATTGAAAATCAACAATAAAAGAAGTAAGGAAAAATCATGCATCACTTGGAGAATGAACAATAGGTTACTGAATGATCAATGGGTTATAGAAGACATCAAGGAGGAAATTAAAAAATTCTTAGAGATAAATGAAAACACAGACACAACATATCGGAATCTATGGGACACATTGAAAGCAGTTCTAAGAGGAAAATTTATTGCTTGGAGTTCATTCCTTAAAAAAAGAAAAAACCAACAAATAAATGATCTAATACTTCAACTCAAAATCCTAGAAAAAGAAGAGCAAAACAACAGCAAAAGAAGTAGAAGACAAGAAATAATTAAAATCAGAGCTGAAATTAATGAAATCGAAACGAAAGAAACAATTGAAAAAATTGACAAAACTAAAAGTTGGTTCTTTGAAAAAATAAATAAAATCGACAGACCCTTAGCCACGCTAACAAAGAGAAGAAGAGAGAGAACTCAAATTACCAGCATACGGGATGAAAAAGGCAATATCACAACAGACACTTCAGAAATACAGAAGATTATCAGAAATTATTTTGAATCCTTATACTCCAATAAAATAGAAGATAGTGAAGGCATCGATAAATTTCTTAAGTCATATGATTTGCCCAGATTGAGCCAGGAGGATATTGATAACCTAAACAGACCAATATCAATTGAGGAAATAGAAGATACCATCAAAAGACTACCAACTAAGAAAAGCCCAGGACCGGATGGGTATACAGCAGAGTTTTTCAAAACCTTTAAAGAGGAATTAACACCAATACTTTTCAAGCTATTTAAGGAAATAGAAAAAGAGGGAGAACTTCCAAATTCATTCTATGAGGCCAACATCACCCTGATTCCTAAACCAGACAAAGACACTTCAAAGAAAGAAAACTACAGACCAATATCTCTAATGAACCTAGATGCAAAAATCCTCAATAAACTTCTGGCGAACCGGATACAAAAACATATCAAAAAAATTGTGCACCATGATCAGGTAGGATTTATCCCTGGGATGCAAGGTTGGTTCAATATACGGAAATCAATAAATGTTATTCACCACATCAACAGGCTTAAAAATAAGAACCATATGGTCATCTCGATAGATGCGGAAAAAGCATTCGACAAAGTACAGCATCCCTTTATGTTCAAAACTCTAGAAAAACTAGGGATAACAGGAACATACCTCAACATTGTAAAAGCAATCTATGCTAAGCCTCAGGCTAGCATCATTCTGAATGGAGAAAAACTGAAGGCGTTCCCACTAAAATCTGGAACAAGACAGGGATGCCCTCTCTTACCACTTCTGTTCAACATAGTTCTCGAATCACTGGCCAGAGCAATTAGACAGACGAAAGAAATTAAAGGCATAAAAATAGGAAAAGAAGAACTCAAATTATCACTATTTGCAGATGACATGATTCTATACCTAGCAGACCCAAAAGGGTCTACAAAGAAACTATTAGAGCTAATAAATGAATTCAGCAAAGTGGCAGGCTATAAGATCAACACGCATAAATCAAAGGCATTCCTGTATATCAGCAACAAATCCTCTGAAATGGAAATGAGGACAACCACCCCATTCACAATATCCTCAAAGAAAATAAAATACTTGGGAATCAACCTAACAAAAGAGGTGAAAGACTTATACAATGAAAACTACAGAACCCTAAAGAGAGAAATAGAAGAAGATCTTAGAAGATGGAAAAATATACCCTGTTCATGGATAGGTAGAAGTAACATCATCAAAATGGCGATATTACCAAAAGTTCTCTATAGGTTTAATGCAATGCCAATCAAAATCCCAACGGCATTTCTTGTAGAAATAGAGAAAGCAATCATGAAATTCATATGGAAAAATAAAAGACCCAGAATAGCAAAAACAATTCTAAGCAGGAAATGTGAATCAGGCGGTATAGCTATACCAGACTTCAAACTATACTACAGAGCAATAGTAACAAAAACAGCATGGTACTGGTACCAAAACAGGCAGGTGGACCAATGGTACAGAATAGAGGACACAGAAACCAATCCACAAAACTACAACTATCTTATATTTGATAAAGGGGCTAAAAGCATGAAATGGAAGAAGGATAGCATCTTCAACAAATGGTGTTGGGAAAACTGGAAATCCATATGCAACAAAATGAAACTGAATCCCTTTCTCTCGCCATGCACAAAAGTTAACTCAAAGTGGATCAAGGAACTTAATATCAAATCAGAGACATGGCATCTGATAGAAGAAAAAGTTGGCTATGATCTACATACTGTGGGGTCGGGCTCCAAATTCCTCAATAGGACACCCATAGCACAACAGTTAATAACTAGAATCAACAAATGGGACTTACTAAAACTAAAAAGTTTTTTCTCAGCAAAAGAAACAATAAGAGAGGTGAATAGGGAGCCTACGTCCTGGGAACAAATCTTTACTCCTCACACTTCAGACAGAGCCCTAATATCCAGAATATACAAAGAACTAAAAAAATTAGACAATGAGATAACGAATAACCCAATCAACAAATGGGCCAAGGACCTGAACAGAAATTTCTCAGAGGAGGACATACAATCAATCAACAAGTATATGAAAAAATGCTCACCATCTCTAGCAGTCAGAGAAATGCAAATCAAAACCACCCTAAGATACCATCTCACTCCAGTAAGATTGGCAGCCATTAGGAAGTCAAACAGCAACAAGTGCTGGCGAGGATGTGGAGAAAAGGGTACTCTTGTACATTGCTGGTGGGACTGCAAATTGGTGCGGCCAATTTGGAAAGCAGTATGGAGATTTCTTGGAAAGCTCGGAATGGAACCACCATTTGATCCAGCTATTCCACTACTCGGTCTATTCCCTAAAGACCTAAAAAGAGCACACTATAGGGACACTGCTACATCCATGTTCATAGCAGCACAATTCACAATAGCAAGACTGTGGAACCAACCTAGATGCCCTTCAATAGACGAATGGATAAAAAAAATGTGGCATTTATACACAATGGAGTATTACTCTGCATTAAGAAATGACAAAATCATAGAATTTGGAGGGAAATGGATGGCATTAGAGCAGATTATGCTAAGTGAAGCTAGCCAATCCCTTAAAAACAAATACCAAATGTCTTCTTTGATATAAGGAGAGTTACTAAGAACAGAGTAGGGAAGAAGAGCATGAGAAGAAGATTAACATTAAACAGGGATGAGAGGTGGGAGGGAAAGGGAGAGAGAAGGGAAATTGCATGTAAATGGAAGGAGACCCTCAGGGGTATACAAAATTACATACAAGAGGAAGTGAGGGGAAAGGAGGGAAAATATAAGGGGGAGAAATGAATTACAGTAGAGGGGGTAGAGAAAGAAGAGGGGAGGGGAGGGGGGAGGGGGGATAGCGGAGGATGGGAAAGGCAGCAGAATACAACAGACTCCAGAATGGCAATATGTAAATCAATGTGCAACTGATGTGATTCTGCAATCTGTATATGGGGTAAAAATGGGAGTTCATATCCCACTTGAATCAAAGTGTGAATTATGATATATCAAAAACTATGTAATGTTTTGAACAACCTACAATAAAAATCAATTAAAAAAAATGCATATGGATTAAGTGATCATCCAATGGAGAAATGAAATGGGTACCAGAAGCTGGATATAAAGAGATGCTCAGGCAAGGGCCCCAAACTGAGCAATTCTTGGGGAAGAACAAAATAACAAAAGAAAAGTCTTCAGATGCCATCCTGTATCTTTACTCAGTCAAACTGCAAAGACAATGCACCAGCAGTGTGAGCTAGGGGCAGGCTGGGAGAAAAACCACTTCACGGCCTCTGAGATGAAGTCCTCCGAGGGAGGCTTAGTCTTCATAACTTCAAATCCAGACCTAGTCCAGCCTTGACCATCAGTCCTATATTTTATCCAGCAACTACTTATCTGAATCTTAGAATTATAAAAATAAATAAAAGCAACAAATAGCAAGAGAAATTAAAACAGCCCAATGGATGAAGATTGTATATAGCAAGTTTCATTTGCCCAAACCATTTGGTATATCTTAATTTATCCAATTAAATAATCCAGCCTAGTATTTATTGGATATATTTGATATCCCACACAAAAAGGTTTGTAGTATCTTAAAAAGTAGGCTCTAGCTACTGATGACAACCAGCGCATTGAGTTGTCAACTGAAAAATTCAGTTGAGTTGACGCAACTGAAAAATGGCTTGGCTGACTGAACATGAGGCAAAATTTTATGGGTTAAATCACCGTGCTTGTTGGAGGTTGCCAAGACCCTGTAGCAGGTGGATAATTTCCTTCAGGGAGGACATATGTTTACACTCTTCACAATTGTGGCCCTCCCGTGCCCTGCAGAAGGAACATATGTCTAGCTCTGTCTTTCTTTTATACCTAGTCAGTGAGGCGCTAGCTTGCAAAGAATACTACCCAAAGACTCAGCCTGATGTGGAAAGGGCTGTGCATCCCACATTGGTCCTTTCTAAACATTCCTATTCACACAGTCATGAGTCACTATGGAGTAAAAGCAAAGTGAAGCTGCACACAGACTCCCTCCTTCCACAGCCTCAGGCAGGCAGGTTCACTTCCAAAATTCCATGCTGCAACCTACAACCCACGAAGAAGAAAAGAATGATTCTGCTCTTTGAGCACTTTTCCCTTCCCAGAAGGTTGGAATTTACAAGATCATCTAATGAAAGAAGAGCAATCTGGCCCTGAATGAGGCTGCTGACTGCACAGGTAGTTTAGGGTGGAGAGATTATAAGGAGAGGGTGACATGCCTCGGAGGTCTCTGTTGAAATCGTGAAGTCTTCTGATCTCGCCTTCCAGTTTATTTCTCATGGCCTTGTCCAGTGACTCTTGCTTGGTAGTGGACTTCACCAGACTCTCATAGGCTTCTGAAATTCTCTGGAGTTCTTTTTCAAACTGTAAGAAAGAACTGGCATTAAAGTGACATTCATGCTGGTGTCTTAGTAATAATGGTTCTATCACACTCAAGTGTGAGGCTATGTCTTCCTTCAGGGCAGCCTTTCTGCATCTCAAGTTTCATGTCTACCAAACTTTGGAATCCATATTGCTCCCCACTTGCCTTCCAAGGGCAGCATCACTATTCCAAGGGCAAAATCAGACCACGTGATGTCCCCTAGTAAAAGTCCCACTATATCAATATTAGGAAGAGATTAATTTAACCATAACATAAGCCTCTTACAGTTGATATGCTATTTTAATAGCTATGATCATTATGTCCACTTCACATAAGGAAAATATTAAAGCACAACAGAATTAAAGCACTACACCCAAGACCCAAACTTCTAGACTTTAAGCACAGTGCTCTTTCCAGGGTCCCTCCTACCTGCCTGTTCTCCAGGAGAGGCTTCATTAATGAGCATCTTCATCCCTTACTTATGTAAACATCTACATAAATGACCAATGGACTTGTGTTTAAGTACAAACAAGTGTACCGCAGAAAACCTTTTATATATGCAGGAACTGAGAAATATAGGATTAAGACTTTTTTTATTTCATGAAATTGAGGATAACTGGAGAAGTCTTTATCCTATGGCATCTGGAAATCTATAACAAGGAGTCTAATGTAACAGTGATTTTGAAGGGGATCTCAATAAATTCCATTTTGCTGCTGTGTAAAAAAAAAAAAAAAAAAAAAAAAAAAGAGTTGATTAAAATTGAATGAGTGCCCTCCACTTGTGTTATTGATTTCTAGTCCTTCTCTAGAACCTATCTTTTTCTCTTTGATGGGGTTCTCTCTTATCTACCTGTTCTTTCTTTGAAGACTATTACCTATCTGTAGAGATGTCCGCCCCCCTCTCTCTCCTCTCTCTCTCTCTCTCTCTCTCTCTCTCTCTCTCTCTCTCTGCAAATACATTGTGTTTAATATTCTCCCAAAGGATATTTATTTTATGTGTCAGTTGAGAAATACTATTATGAAATAAGCATGTCATTGTGAATGAAATAGAATGGATAGTTGGGTCTTTTACTCCTCAAAAGCTAGAAGGAATAAGAAAAAAACTACATTTTTAGATTTGGATTGATTTGTTATAATGAGACTTATCATATGGCAACAGAGTGCTTAATATTTAATTTGTAGAATCCATGAATTCTTGCCTTCTGTTGCTCATTGTTTCACATGGTTAAGTTAAGGGTGATAGATGAAACAGAGGTGCTCTACTCAAAAACTAAGGGTAGTTGGATTTGCTTCATAGGAACCCAGCAGCTGATCTTGAGTAACTTTGGGAAAAAGGAGATTTGAGCTCCTGAAGACCTCCAAGTTTCGAGTCAAATTCAGCAATATTTAAAAAGAAATCTTTAATTTAGTATACACTTAAAAAGTGGTAGCTATGTTAATAGTGCAGGGTTTTTATTTTACTGGCTTATTCAAGAAAGATTATTTTTCATCTCCACTGAGAAAAGAACAAGAGAGGATGTGGTTAGGTTAGATGACAGATAGAGTATTCTCCTGGTTAGAGTTTCTCTTGTGGTTGTGAGCTCTCTTCTCCATGAGGGAAGTGGTTTCTAGAGTATAGACGCCATAACAATTTTCTTCAGGTGACCTAAATGCTGTTTTCTCCTTTATTTGAAAATGTTTTTATTTTGAGCTCTACTAGTTGTAACTAATTAATTCACTCATGATTTAAAAATTTTAAAACCCTGGTAAAATTTGGTGGACTAGCAAGTGAGATGAGATTTATGACTTGTAGAGATATTTAATGACCCCAATGGTGACATGTCCAAAAGGATAGAAAAAATCTCTGATTGGGCTTAAGTTTCTGCTTAGAAATGAGATAATAAAGATAATTTTTTTTAAAAGGCTCATTTATCTGAAGAAATTCAACAAATAAAAAAGCCATGCACACTATAAAGAAAAGTTAGTCAAAATTCCTTTTCTTAGAAATCACAAGTTCTCCATGGTATAACCCAGGGTTAAAGTTAATGGGGACTCAGTTTCTTCAAGTAATATATGTCCCACCTTGTCATGAAAAGACTGAGTAGAAGAGAACCCTCTGCTTGGGCTATTATCACATGGTTCAGAATGAAATCATGAACCAATATAATCCTTTAATTTGTTTATTTGAACTAAGAAACATGAAGGGAAGTTGTTAGTCAGTCATGCATCCTGAGATCAAAGAGTCAGGATATTAATAGCTGGAATAAACTTATGAGCCAGTACAAATGATAGAAGATTAGGATTCTCTTCTGTAAAGAGCCAAGAATGGAGGAAGCATTCCAAGAGAAATTGAGATGTCCCAGGAGGGACATTATAGGGGCCTCCTTGTCAGTCTTCCATCTTCCTGGAACCTCCAGTGTTCACAAATGATTATCTTGGCTTTTGGGAGAGGAAATAGGCCTTATTTCTTTATCTTCTGTCACTATCACTATAGTACCTACCTGATCCAGCTCCCCGATCTCCTGTCTGTCTGATGTGGGGGTTGATAGAGTTTGAACAGTTGATGGGAATTCTGCACTGTTCTTCTCAAGAACTGCAGAGAGATTTTGATTCCACTTCCAACAAAGGACAGCTTTTTGTTCTTATAGGATAACGTATGTCTTTTCCCAGAATATGAAAAATCCCTCTTTACCCACCCATAAATCAGAGATAATATTTGTCCCCAATGGGCTTCAACATTTTATTCAAGTCTTTTCAAAATATACAAACTTTGTAATCCTTTGATAAAGAATAAAAACAGGAATAGTTTGGATAATTTTAACTTTAATTTCAAGAAAAAAAATAAGATGCTTTTAAGAGAGATGAAAAATATATGATAGGATGGAAAGCTGTATGATAAGACTTGAAGTCCAAGTAATCTGACACAATTACCTATTGACAATCTCTGATGAAAATGAATGATTGGAAGATGATATATTAAGATACTTCATGTAAAGTAACTCAGGCAGAGTTGTGCATTTTATGAAATAGTGGACAAAATGGATTGGGAATTAGTATTAAAGCACACAGTTGATTAATATAATATGTATCATGTTTTAAATGGTGCCTATACAGAATGAAGATATCAACCACTTCAGTTTGTCTTTTTTTTTTTTTTTTAAGAAAACTCATTTGACTTTTTATTTCACTGACTTGACCAAATCAGCTTGCTGTTTGAAGTCATGGAAACAGAGTTGTAATATTCCACTGGATGAGACAAAATAAATGTAGATGGGCTTGGATATTTGTGCAATTTTTTATGTTTCATAAGGCTATTTGTAGAATTTATTTGCTTAGTACAATTATTTGTATGTATTTTCTTAAAGTTTCTGCAGTACTTTTTCAAAAAGGAGAATTATATTTGGAGTAGGGCAAATTTTAAAATTTGGAGAAAAAGAAGTTATTAAGTTCTGCTTACTGTAGATACACAAGACTTTCCTAAATCCAGGAAGGTCTTTATTCCATTTAAGAAGCATTCTCTACTGAAATTGTTGTGCATTAACTCTTTATGCTGTCTACAATTAGACATGGTAAACTACTTAAAGACTACATTCTAGGGCTGGGGATGTGGCTCAAGCAGTAACGTGCTCGCCTGGCATGCGCGGGGCACTGGGTTTGATCCTCAGCACCACATAAAAATAAAATAAAGATGTTGTTTCCACCGAAAACTGAAAAATAAATATTAAAAATTTCTCTCTCTCTCTCCCTCTCTCTCTCTCTCTCTCTCTCTCTCTCTCTCTCAAAAAGACTACATTCTATATCTTTGCATTATCAGTAACTATCACAGAGCCTGGGGCATAGTACACACACAATAATGGCTTAATACATGACTAAATAATTATTAGCTCCCATATAAGTCTTATAACCCTAACCTTGATATTTTCTGTATTTGATCCCAGTTACACATGTGCTCTGGAAATTTCTGGTTTCTTCCTAGCTCTTGATATGATTACTCATTTCCTGACTGATAAGTGATTTATTAATTCCAATTAGGATTGTCTCCTGAAATGCATCTTGCTTGGTGGGAGCAGTGATAATTTCCAAGGTCTTCCTAGCCTAATATACAGAGACTAAAACTTATTTACATAAACAGTACTAGCTTTTGATTTCAGGCCCATTTCAAACTGGACATGTTCTTTTAAGTAAATATTGCAAAGCCTGTTGTGTGACCATGACTTTATCTTGGGAGTATTTTGAGTCCATGCTGGTGACTGGAGTCTCAACTAAGGCAGAATCTTTGAAAATTGATATCAGTAAAAAAAAAAAAAATGTGCTTCATCTTTCATGTGGATACTGGAAGTTTTACTGCTGGGATCTGTTTCACTTCATTGGAGTTCAGTCTTCAGTGTTAGTCATGGAACTCCAGAACAATTTGTCACTGAACTCCTTTTTTGGCCCACAAGCAAACAGGAAGTTCAGATAATGTTAAAGCTGCCTCAAGCTACCCTGGAATAGGATAGTCTTTGCATACTTTTTTTTTTTTATTTTGTAACTCTTATGTCCACAGAGAACTTACAGCCTGAGCATTTCTTGGGAGGCTCAGATATTTCCAACATGGACAAATCTTATTGCTCCATTTGTCAAGTTTTCCCTCCGGATTAGTCATCTTCCCTATTTCACCCCCTCAAAACCATGTTGTCTACTTTGTAGATTGATCAAGTAAATTAGACAGTAAATATTTAATATGTCCTGCCAGTTTCATATGTCTTGCGTATTGTATTGAAACATCCTCAGATCAATAAATACATTTCCATAGATTATTGCACTGTGTGGTGTTCTTCTGAATAAAGTGCAAAGGAATGTGAAAAAATTAAAAAAATGGTTGGACTTTGGATAAGCTATTAAATCTATTGACTCTTCTGAGTGACATAGTTGATGACTCGTGATGAAACACAAACATCTATTGTGGGAAAATATTTCAAAGAAAGTAATATTTGAAAGATTCAGATAACTGTAATAAAGGTATATTTGTTTCCCAGTGAGTACATTTTGGTCACCTCTTGATAATGTGAGCTTCTTCAAATAAGGAAAGACTGGTGGACCTTTATTGCATCTAATAGTTTTTATCCTTGTGCATTCATCTACATGTTACCTCAGGGATTTAAAAACTACCAAAAAAGTCAAACCCTTGATTTTTTTGGAATAATGTATTCCTTTCTGGTTGTGTTTCTAATGATTTTTCTTCCATATTTGTCCAATTTCATTCAAAATACCAGCAAATCTTTACCTCTCACACATCAGATAGAGGACTAATCTCTAGGGTATATAAAGAACTTAAAAAGCTAAACACCAAAAAAAAAAAAAAAACAAAAAAACAAACAAACAAACCCAAATAACCCAATCAATAAAAGGACCATGGACCTGAGGAGACATTTCTCAGAAGATGATAAACAATCAACAAATACATGAAAAAAATGTTCATCATCACTAGCAATTAGAGAAATGCAAATCAAAACCACTCTAAGATTTCATCTTACTCCAGTCAGAAGGGCAGCTATTATGAAGACCAACAACAATAAGTGTTGGCGAGGTTGTGGGGGAAGAATGGGAGTCTGAGTTCTAGAATCACTGATTATAGGGGGCATGCTGGCACACAGGAGTACTTCCTCGTACTTAATGTGGACAAAACATATATACACTGCTTGTGGGACTGCAAATTGTTGCAGCCATTATGGAAAGCAGTATGAAGATTTATTAGAAAATTGGGAATGAAACCACCATTTGCCAAGCTATCCCTCTCCTTGGTCTATACCTAAAGGACTTAAAAACAGCATGGTACAGGGGCCTAGTCACATGATTGTTTATAGCAGCATAATTCACAATAGCTAAATTGTGTAACCAACCTAGGTGTCCTTCAATAGAAGAATGGATATAAAATGAGGCATATATACACAATGGAATATTACTCAGCAATAAAAGAGAATAAAATCATGGCATTTGCAGGTAAATAATGCTAAGTGAAGTTAGCAAATTCCAAAACACCAAATTCTGAATGTTTTCTTTGATATAAGGAGGCTGATTCACAGTGGGATAGGGAGAGGGAGCATGGAAGAAATAGGCAAACTCTAGATAAGGAATAGGAGTTGAAGGGGAAGGGAGGAGTCATGGGGTTATTAATGATGGTGGAATGTGATGATCATTATTATCCAAAGTACAGGTATGAAAATATTAATTGGTGTAAATATACTGTATACAACCAGAGATTTAAAAAATTGTGCTCCATATGTGTAATAAGAATTGTAATGCATTATGCTGTCATATAAAAAAATAAACTCCTTTTACTTTTTTTAGCAGATAGTTTGAATTGTCATATTACTAAATTAACTATAGATTTCTGAAAAATTATCTCTATGTCTCAGTTTTTTTGCATTGTTACCAAAATTTTCTCTTATTTCTAAGATTTTAGAGGAAGAAGTATCTCTTTTTGGCAAAACTAATTTTCTAGTTTTGCACAAAATTTCAAGCTCTAGCCTCCAATAAGACAGTGTATATAGTTAGATGCTATTTTGTGAATACCATCAGATTTATTGTAAAAAAAATCATGCATTTGCCTTCCAGGTCACTTAATATTATAGACACTTATCTCTTCCCTTTCACTTCAGAACTCATTAGTATAACTTTTGAGTACTTTTGTTATTCTTTATAACTCTATTCTAGACTTTCCTTAATGAATTCCCATCAATGTTGAAGTCTTACCATTTTATTGAGACTTTATAATTTTTTTCTTTCAGGATTAACAATAATCTCTTAAATTACTCTTATTCTGTTTTAGGCCTCATCCTCCTCAGTCTCCTCCCAATAGCAATGCATGGATCATTTAATCTCATTTTTTGAAGAGCTTTTTGCTTCTATAACATAATATATCTTCTGAATTTTCTTTCTACATTTTAAAAATAATGGCCTTATTGAGGTGTCACTCAATATCATATGAATGATTTTTAGTCAATATATTATGAATGGAAATTGTGCCTGTCATTACAAGACTACTCCATAGACACCTGCCATGCTATTTTCTACCCTTATTTCCCTTTTTGGCTTGATTGTGAATGTCTAAGCAACAATGGCAGAAGTACTAGATGAAAGGAAGAATGCGAGTCTGAGTTCTAGAATCACTGATTAGAGGGAGCCTGCTGGCACACAGGAGTACTTTCTTGGACTTAATGTGGACAAAACATATATATATATATATATATATATATATATCATTATATGCTTCCAGAGTTATTATAGTAGAAGCTAATGTTACCTTAACTAATGTAAGAATGACACTACCAACTTATAAACACTTCAGCAGCATATAAAAATCAAGCTGTTGCAACACTGAATAATATTAGTATTTATTTGCCAAGCTCATAATTGATACATAATATACATATTTTTTTCTACTTGTGCAACTAGACATTTTTATTTGCCATATATATATATATATATATATATATATATATATATATATATATATATATATATATATTTCAAATTGTGTAATTAAGTTCCTAAAATCTTTTTCCAATCTTCTGATGTTGAGGAGACTTGCAACCACCCTAGCACTCAGATGTGTCAAGTGTTACACTCACATGCAGATCCTGCAACTCCAAATTAAGTTCCTAAAGGTGTTTGTCTTTTCCTTGTTGATTCTTTGCACTTTAAGGACATGACACATTATCCTGTCATATAGAATACAAATACTTTTTCATAATTTTGCATTTTGTCACAAACTTTACAGCATAGACATTTGATAGTTTTACATATAAAATTCCTATATGGTTCCCCTTCACTGTTTCTATCTTTGGTATAATTTCCAAACAGCCTTTTTTTCTCACCCTGGAATTACATTCCAGCACTTTTAGAAATTTTGTAAAAATGTCTAATTATTTAATCAATATTTAATTTAGCATAAAATCGTGTTTTTTTCCTAAAAAGTCCAAAAATCATACTCATGACAGGCATTTAATGAATATTTTTAAATTTAATTTTCTTCTTATAAATTTAGGATTAGGTTAGATCATCAATTCTTAGGGGGAAACCCTTGGACAGTATTGCCAGTGGTACTTAAAAACTTGTTGGAAAAGTAAATTTTTGGGTCTCTCCCCAAATCTATAAAAGGGCCCAGCAATGTGTGTTTAACCACCTATCAAAGTGATTCTAATGTATTTTCAAGTTTGACAGTCCCTGGAATAGATAGTACTTCCAGCACAAATGTCTTAGGAATACTGCAATGCTTCCATATTAACAAAGCCAACTTCTGTGGGAAAATGATTCATTCCTTATTTTCAGCAGTGTGAGGATTAGGAAAGAATATGTTCAAGACCAGTCTTATTGGGGCAAAATCATGATTGCAATGAGAGTTTATCTCTTGGGCCCAAGCCTATCTGTGTGCCCAATCACACAGGGCTGCCTGTTTCCCTCGGATATACCGACTTCTAAAGAAGAACATCCCAGATTTTGTGGGGGCAAATCTCTCCTTCCCAAGCAGAACACTGAGATGAAGTCTTGTTCCAATCTTCTGATGTTGAGGAGAGTTCCAACCACCCTAGCACTCAGATGTGTCAAGTCACACTCACATGCAGATCATGCGACTAGAAATAGCCAGGCAGATCTCTGGTCTGTACTTGGGCGTTTACATGGTGCTTCTTAGAGCTGTCTTCTGTCAGTCCTCTTGTCCTGTCCTTGGCAGCCCTGGACCTCATGCTGCAATTCTCTTAGGGCTTAGAGACCCTTGAGATCATGTTCCAATGATCTGAGAGATCGAATGCAAGCATTCTTCATGCATATTCCTCTGATTCTGCCTACACTTATCTAAATTGAAAATAATATGCTTTTCTTTTGTCCTTTGTACCCCTGAAAGGCCTGTCAAGAAGAATTTAAAAGACATTAGACCATAAAGAGGATTTGCCCTTTAATGGCATAATATTTATTTCTCTCTACCTCAAGTTTAAGAGGGATGAATCTTTAGAAACAACCCTTACTTTCTACCTTCTGCAGAGCAGAGAGAAAAATATTTCAACTATAACCTGGGGAACTAGAAATTTGGCATTGGGAACCTGTCATATTTCTACAAGTATGGGCTGAGGGACTTATTATGCAGCAAAAATAAATAAATAGAAAGCAGGATGGAGATTCCTTGGAAATCTGGGACAGGAACCACCATTTGACCCAGCTATCTCTCTCCTCGGACTATACCCAAAGGACTTAAAAACAGCATACTACAGGGACACATACACATCAATGTTTATAGCAGCACAATTCACAATAGCTAAACTGGGGGCCAACCTAGATGCCTTTCAGTAGATGAATGGATAAAAAAAATGTGGCGTATATACACAATGGAATTTTACTCAGCAATAAAAGAGAATAAAATCAGGGCTATTTGCAGGTAAATGGATGACATTGGAGAAGACAATGCTAAGTGAAGTTAGCCAACCCCTAAAAAACAAAAGCCCAATGTTTTCTCTGATAAAAGGAGGCTGATTCATTGTGGGATAGGGAGGGGGAGCATGGGAGAAATAGATGAATTCTAGATAAGGAAGAGGGGTAGGAGGGAAAGGGAGAGGGAAGGGGATTAGCAAGGATGGTCGAATGTGATAGACATCATTATCCAAAGAACATGTAATGAGGACATGAATTGGTGTGAACATTCTTTATATACAAACAGAGGTATGAAAAATTGTTCTATATGTGTAATGAGAATTGTGATGCATTCTGCTGTCATTTATTTAAAAAATAAAACCAATAAATATTATCTATAAAAAATCAGGATAAAAATAAAGTCTATACAAGGGAAAATAAATAAATAAATAAATATGTTAAAAAGTCTCATAGAACAGGTTGAGAGTTCAAACTATTTGGATGCACATCAAGTTACTCCTGAGTACATATTCTTATGATATCAGAATTGATATTTAATGTCAAGATGTAATGGTACTATTAAATACACTTTTGTGAAAGGGAATGGTGAAGTGAAGTTTGGGTAATAGGCATAGGGATTTAAGACAGAGAAATAATGACTTCCCCTTCATAGCTCAGGCCTAGTTGTCTCTTTTGAGTGTGTGTGTGTGTGTGTGTGTGTGTGTGTGTGTGTGTGAGATTTTACTGGAGATCAGAAATGACAAGCCCATTTCTTGGTAATAGGACACTGTGCCAGAGCTGAGGGTCTTGGAGAATACACTGACCTGGGAGGCAGGAAGGGCAATGTGCTTTCACACCTGGGTTCACATTTGGAGACCAATGTTCCCTTTAGACAGGACCATGCACTCATTGCTGCAGTTTACAGAACTGTTAAAATTAAGGAACTGGGTTTGAGGGTGGGGTGGGGAGAGACAAAGATAATTGGCAGGCAGAATATGCTGATCTTTTCACACGCTCCTCTTTTACTTTCTCCCTGCATCATCTCCTGTCTTCTCTCCTCTTTGTGAGGAGATGATGAGGGTTGTCTGCAGTGGGTGGGTGTCAAAGCCACCTCACACTGGCAGTGGTGTTCTTAGCCTTGACATCTCATCCCTCATCTTTCCTTGGCTCTTGTCAAACTACACGATCGGCTCTGTCAACAGCTAATAGCGAAATGACTGTGGGAAAGGCAATGACAGCAATAGCTGCTCAGCATTGACTTTTTTTTTTTTTTTTTGCTGCACATAAAATTCCAGACCTGAGCTGCAGGGGAGACAAGGGACAGTGCAGTAGAGTTTGGAGGCAGGTGGAACTCCCTGCCATCTGTCTTTGTTCCTCCTCCAATACAATGTAATTTGAAGTCTGGTAATGATTTAATGCTTCCTTTGGATATTTGCCCATTAGCAGAGCAGAGTCGGTAGTGTGTGTCAGGTGTATGCAGTTTCCCTGGGTTCAGAGACTCTGTTTCCTTTTCCTGCATATCATTCCCAAGACCTTTTATAAATTCAGAGACATAGCAGGGAGTTAGGTGTCTACCTTCACCAGTACTTTTGCTTCTCTATTGTCCTCATTATCAAGGTGACATCCCAGAGCACCTGGTTGTGCAGGTCCATGCAGTACAAGGAGGACCAAGTTGGCACTGCTGTTGTCCCATCCTTCAGGAACTTGTGGTCCAAGACAAATGTGCATTTAGAAAGAAAGATGTTATTTTTGCATATTTTCTTCTCTGTTACAGGGCATACAGATTGTCACAGTGGAAGAGATGCACAAACTTTATATTGAGGATTAAACCTGGATGTAGTCTACTGGATTCTTTGTCATTTCCTAGGTGTGTGACCTTGGGCAACTCTTGATTCCTGATGCCTTTCTCTACATAGTATGACCAACAATGAGGCCAATATTACAGTGTTGCTTCCAGATTTAGTGTGTTTTTTTAACTAAGGGGGTCTTCTGTGAGCATCAATTTCTTTTTGGAAAGTGAATCTGATGATGTGTACATGAGCATTACATTTCTTATGAAAGTGAGTGGATGGGGAAGTACAGGATTCTGTGTGAATAGAAAGGAGTTAAGTTTTCAAAACCTATTACTTCATGTTAACAGTCCTGTCTTCTACGACCGCATTTGTATTCCTTCTGTTATTGAGCGAAGTTATGGAGCTAGCATAGTACACATATTAACTTACCAACATAATGTGAAGTATCTACATAGGTTAGCCTGAATATATTATCTCAATTAACCAAATTCTGCTTCTGGGTGATTTGCAGCATAGTGGTCTTTTGAGTGATTCTTCTCAACTCAGGTTGGTAATGATTGCTGTTTTTACATTGATGTAGCTCATGGAGAGGGTTCTGTATGGATACATTTTTCTTTTTTTAATGTTTAAAAATGTTTTGTTGGTATATTATAATTACACATAGCAGCAGGATTCATTGTTACATATTTGTACATGCACACAACACAACAATATAAGTTGTTCAATTTTGTTCCTTTTTCTATTAAGAAATATGCTGGACTGGGGTTATGGCTCAGTGGTAGAGAATTTGCCTGGCATGTATGAGGCACTGGGTTCAATTCTCAATACCACATATAAATAAATGAATAAAATAAAGGCTAATCAACTTCTAAAAAACATTTTAAAAAGAAATATCCTGCCTTTATAAACCACATTCTTTGGTGAAGTTATGTATGTATTAGCCTGAGTCCCAAATTTGTTTGTTCATGTATGCTAGAATCATCCATTCTGAATAAATTGAAGATTGCTCTTAGAATTAAATGATAATACAAGTATTTTTTTGCTAACCAGTTAATATCGGATATACTTTTACTGGATATAGTTCATGTAGAATGATTACTGGTGGATGATTTTTTATAAAAGTATCAAATCTTGTAACCAATTACAGTAACAGGATTATGTTGGTTTCCCTTGTTACTTTTTTCCCTGAGTAGGAAAGAGTCTTTGATGTTGGCCTTTTGTTCCTGCCCATGGAGTGTAATCAATCAGCTTTTTAAATTTGTATAGCTCTTCATACTTTTCAAAGTCTTTTCATTTCTACTTCATGATAATCTATTTCTAGTTTTTATCTCCTTGCCTCCATATATGAAGACAAATGCCAACTACTCAAGGATGTGAAAGAAAAGTGGGGATAATTCGTTGGAATATTTAGCATTTTTTTCTTTAAGTCTGAAGGTCCAGTAGTGTACTGTGAAGGCAGAGGACCATTTTTGGAAGGAGAGAATGAAGACGGAATTCACAGTCTTGGAATTCTTTCTCATTCCAGAAGTGTAAAGTGTGTGTGTATGTATGCCACATGTGTATGTGTGCTGGGGGACTTCTTGTTTATATGAATCATATTTTACCTATTTGGGTTGTTTGCTAATTGATTAATGAGTTATTGTAACACAATTATAAGCAACTTGAGGTCAAAAATCTTTTTAGACCTTTATATGCTTAAAATTTTTAGCATAGTTTAGGGAAATTGTAAGTACTTAGTGGATTCTTGCTAAATAAAATTGAGAGATACTTTCTGATTCTCACTGCCTACCTAACTTTAGGTTGCCTGAAGTTGGCTCATGGGAACTTGTTCATTATGCCTACTCTATGGATAATAAGGCAAATGCTTACTAGAAGGAGGGTCAATGAGATACAAACAGATTCAGTATGGAATCAATGAACTATGCTGCCCACCCCCATCCCTTTGTTTCATACCCATTGACTCCAAATTACTTTTAGCAATGAAAACTCATTTTTTTTCACAAAGTGGTAATGCAAAAATCTGCTGCACAATATGTGAATTGTTTAAATATAATGTCTCATAGACTTTTTAAAAACAAAAATGTCCTGAAACAGAGTTTATGTCTGTTGTATGGTAACCAGGGTCACATTGGGATTTATTTCAATAATGAAGGTCCTCCTAATCAGAGTTAGGGTTGGGGATAAATAGAACTGAGTCACCCATATATATGCCCAGGAAACACATATTGGCACTAGTATTTTGAGAATATTTGCTGCAGCCATAACATTGTTAAAGTTATCACTTCTGTGACTGACAGGTGCTGATAAGTAAGAGGCTGAGGGGAGGAAGTAGAACATGTATTTTAATGTAAACACAACATCCCATTTCCAAAATATGTGTTTCTCTTTGTATTTGGCCAAATTCCCCCTCTCTGAGCCAGGGATGGTCACAGAAATTGTGATTCCTCTTGAATTTCACATAATTTATTGTTATTTTTGTTTGCTTATTCAATATCTTTAAGGTCTTGGATAAGCCTGAGTATCTGGTGGGATTTACTTGAAACAGTCATCAGAGTAAACAAAGGATTGACCAACTGGTTGTCTGATTTTAGTGGCTTGGTAGAAGATGGTAATATCATTGATATGTGATCCTTGGCTCCATCTCTCCTGGTGCTTTGAGACTGAATGTTGACACTATTGACACCACCTATATGAAGTCAACCTTTTGAAGATATTCCCATGACAGGTGAAGAAGATGGGTTCTGCCCTATATAAAGAAAGAGGGTAGTTTTTGAGATTTGTGTGGAATGCTAAATTGTGACATGTTTATAACTAAAAATACATGCTGGCATTGCCATCTCCAGAGTGAAAAATTTTATTTTACAAGTTCTGTAACTCAAAAAACTGATGAATTTTACACTAAGTTTTAATTTATTGGTGTTATACACCTGATTGTAAAATGCTGACACTCTGTGAAGTATACTTTGATGCCTATAGGCAGATATAAACCAGAATTCATAGTTTTCTAACTAGGCCCTAAAAATGAAGCCATTTAATATAAATAATCAACCTAAAAATTATGTTTAAAAGATTCTGAGTCTTCTATCATACCATTTATTTTACCAAGATTATGCTTTACTAATTCTTGTTTCTAAAATTTATTTTGGGTGCCAGATTCCATCAGATTATGGTCATTTCATAGAAGCCTCCATCACATAGAAATAATGAAGCAATTCCTAAAGGTCAAACAATAAATTCATCCCAAGGAAATAATAGAAAAAATAAACCCTGATTTCTAAACTTGGGCAATATTAATACATTTGGCCTCAAGAAATTCCTTTTTCTACAAGGGTTCTACTGGTAAGAACTGTTAACACAGTTGCAAGCATATGGTTGAGAAGACTCCCATGAGTATGATTAAACATTTCCCAAGAGGGTTGAGTTTATGTTAAATATTCTCAATGCTAACACACACAAATAATAATAATAATAATAATAATAATAATAATAATAATAATAATAATAGAGAGGGCAGAAGGAAACTTTCAGAGGGGGTAGATGTTTATGACAAAGATTTGTTTACCTTTCCATTGTGGATGCTATGTCAGACTCATGAAGATGCATATATTAAATATGTGAAGCTTTCTTTATGCCAGTCATACCAGACTCAGCTATAGCAGGTCTTTGAGACCTTCTGGCACTCTGCCTGTGGTTGGTTTGATTCTTTTAAGTTTTCCTTTTACTGTCAGAAGTGGAGACTGTTTTTTTCCCTTCCTTCCTTGGTTCTGCCCCTGTACTTCTGACTTAAGCTTATACTAAGACTTCAAGGGTCTCTGTGCTCATCTTTGAGCTGTTATATAGGATGCCCTCTATGATCCACTGGGCCAGTTTTCCCAAGTCAGCAGGTGACTTGACCTGAATTCTTTACTACCACTGCTTGACTTGACTGAGTTTGGAGTTTGGATTTTTTTTGTGTGTGTGTGTGCTTTACACACACAAAAATTGTGTAAAGCAGAGGAGAGAGATTCTGAAGGAATCTTAGAGTGAAAATGTTAGTACTGTTGATAACACCTACATATTTTCTTTAGTTTTAATATCTTCAGTGTTTTTACTAAGTAAATTACAGCTTCTTTCTTAATTTTCTTATAGGATTTAACTTGAAGAATGGGATACGACATTCTTCCTTTTTGTATTTTTGGGAAAGAATGGAATACAGTAGTTAAATTAAAGCAAAACAAAACAGAATCATTGTGAGGTAATCAGCGATTTGAACGTTTAGGGCTTTGATTGGAGCCTGATTTGAAAGTCAGTCCTCAAGCACTATGGGGCAAGGCAAATGGGCCTTTTATTAATTTGGTTCATAAAAACAAAAGTCAATCAGTCCCGTACCACTGAGAAAATCCACAGAAAATCAGATTCCAATATGACTAATTAAAAGGAATTTCCAAGAGTAACTCAGCATAATATCAAATTAAAAAGCAAATGCACATGAAAGAGAAGCAATAAGGGGATCTTAGAAGTTTTTCAGGAAGACGCTGTGGGTAGAAAGAAACTTGCCAAATGAGCTGAAGGTCAGAGACCAGAATCAAGAAGAGATAGATGAATTTTATTTGTCCCAAAGGCAAAGTCCTCAAGAAGACAAGGTCAAACATCAAGAAGCATAAGAAAAGGACGTAGTGGATATTCTAAGTATGTTGTGTTGCTGACTGTGTGGAAGCTGCCTGCTAGACCACATGTCAGGGAAGAACTAGAAACCACAGAGAGCCAGAAAGTAGAAAAAGATAAAAATGGAGCCAGGAGAAGAATTATAAATCAAAAAACCCAGAAAAGCTGGATTAAGTGACAATCTGGAAGAGACAGGAGAAAATAAAAACACTGGTTAGGCATCAATGTTAGTATTTACAGAGATTGAGGTTTGGCTGAACTTGGGGGTTCAAGAAATACAGAACAGACATGGAATATGAAAAGTCAAGTTCTTGGTTCCTTCCATACCTGTGATTTGAGTGTCTATTATGTATTGTACACTATATTTGACATTCTGTGCAAATAGGGAGGTAAATCAAACATGTCTCTTTTTCCTAATTTACTCATTATGGTCAAGTATAGCCTGGTGCTTAATACATACTCAGGAGGTAATTTTTAAGTATGTTCTTTGTATTGGTCACAGTGGAGTGCTGGAATCAGCCCATGTGTTCAGAGAAAATTTTGGTTTGCAACTCTTCCCACCCTCACATGCAGTGACATTATTTTGGAAGTTTGAACATGAAGAAGTATTTTCGTCATGGAAATTGACACACAGTGCAAATCAAGGGTGCCTTCTCCCTACCTCCTTGCTTCCCAACTCTAATAAAAGTTTAAGAGTTCTTAAACTTTTCTCACCACCAGATCAATTTAATCTATCTGTTAAATTCAACAAATATGAATTCAATACTTTGTGCATATAAATTCCTGTGCTGGGTGCTTGCATGTCTTTCTCCTCCTAAAAGCCATTTTCTCTTTTGTAATAACTTAATTGTTTAGGTGGTTTGAAGGGTAAATTATCCAACCAGTGTCATATATTAGAGTGTTGATTTCTTTCTACTTTCCAGAAGAATGTAAACACAAAGCCACATTTGTGAGTGTTCTCTCTAGATTTAGAGTGTTGGCAATATGTCTTATGGATGTACAAGAGGAGATGCTTCTACTCTACTGAAGACTTAGCTCCTCGTGGGGACAGACTTACATTAAAAAAGTGAAAAAATAGTGACCTGGTGGTGTTCTTCGATTGTCTATTTTGACAATGATACTGGTTGGAAATTATGGATGTGATATGGTTGTCTCTTCTGTTAGTTTTTCTATGAAAAATGGAAGCACTGAACTTTTTTTGTTAAGAGATATAAAGGGTGTGCCTTCATATGTGTATGCAATTTGGTTCTCAGCTCTACCACTTCTCAGGTAAGGCATTCAGGGTAATTTTATGTCTGTAATTTTAAATACACTAATTCATGACCATTGAGATTAGAGTAGAAATCATCACAGTACTCTGTTAATGCCAATTATCTCTGAAACAGCCAGAATGGAGTCAGATAGGAGTCCCCTGGTGACTGATTAAAATGTGGTGTCCTGAAAATTAAGTGTCTAGTGTTGAGTGCAGATGTAGCACAAAGATGTGCTATCTGAATGGACACAGATTGAATGCTAATATTGGAAAAACTTGCTAGGAATAATATAATAGTCATATTCTCCAGAAGGAGTAAAAAAAGAAAGAACTTCACACTTCTGGGGAGTGTTAAAGTCACGAAAATTGGGATTAAAATTTTTTATGATGTGTGTTTAAGCCTTAAAGCTTAATAATGAGAGGGCAGAAGTTGAAATAGCAGAACTAAGGATGACATAAAAATTGATATGATGGTATCCCTTTTGT
This sequence comes from Callospermophilus lateralis, assembly GCF_048772815.1. Taxonomy (NCBI): domain Eukaryota; kingdom Metazoa; phylum Chordata; class Mammalia; order Rodentia; family Sciuridae; genus Callospermophilus; species Callospermophilus lateralis. Next base: position 351,437 of record NW_027515347.1, on the reverse strand, counting down.
CTAATTTAAGCACTTGAATTGTGCTTTTCAAACAGCATTGTGTATGGCTTAAAATTTTCATAAGAGTGCAAAAGGACTTTTCTGCAAAGAACTCATTTCATTTTGGGCAATAATTCTGCCTCTAGGTACCTCCCATAATTTAAATAATGACCTCTTTTTGAGGCATAAAATTGGAAAAGATTTAAAAAGATTAGAGAATGATTAGTTTAATGCAACTAATATTAGACTAGATGACTTTAAAAGACTCAAGGTTCATTTTAATTAATGGAAAAATCAACCTATAGGTAGCATTGAGGAATGGAATAAATAGGCAGAAAAACATTTTTGAATTGACATTTATTTAAAGCTCACTCAAAGATCCCAAATATGAGAAACATGTTTTCTTAGAAGATTATGATGATATGAAATGCATTTATTTATTTATAAAAATAAAATTGTATTTTTTAGTTATTTATTCTAAATTCAAATGAAATTTATTTTTTAATACGATAAAATGTTAAAATGATACATGTTAGCGGGGTACCATATGATATTTCGTACATGTATATGCTGAATAGTGGTTAAATCAGGATAAACATATCTATCTCCTCATTTATCATTCCTTTGTGGTGCAAACATCCCAAATTCTTTCTTTTAAGTATTTGAAATATACACTTCATAATACTTCTTTATAGTCATGTTACTGTGCAATAGCATAGTGGAACTTCTCCCCCACCCCATTCTCTCTCTCCTAAGGTAACCACTATTTTTAACTTATGTGAGATCAGCAATTTTAGAGTCCACATGAGTGAGCTTATGCAGTACTTGTTTTTCTGTGCCTTATTCATTTCTTATTCATTTCTTATTTATTTCTTATCTGTGCCATATTTATTTCACTTAATATAATAATCCATGTGGTCACAAATGAAAGGACTTCATCCTTTTTTATGGCTGAATATTAGTCTATTGTGTATACCTACTTTCTTTTTTCATTCATCACTTGATGGACACTTAGGTTGTACCCATTTCTTGGATATTATGAATAGTGCTTCAATAAAGATGGAGTGCAGATGTCTCTTCAATATATTGATTCAATTTCTATTAGATAAGTATCCAGTAGTGAGATTACTAGATCATATATAAATCTATTATTAATTTTTTTGAGAAGCTTCCATACTATTTTTTATAAATAACTTACATTCCCTCCAACAGTATGCAAAATTTCTTTTTTTCCCTACATCATTACCAAAAACACATCCTTTTGTGTTTTTGATAAGAACCATTCTTTCGAAAGTGAGATGATAGAAGACTTGCATTTCCTTTATGGTCAATGTTGTTGAAATATACACCTATTTACATATTTGTTGGCTACTTGCATGTCTTCTTTTGAGAAATGTCTATTTAGGCCTTTTGCCCGTTTTTAACCTGGGCTATTTGTCCTTCCTCCCCCCTGTTGAGTTTTATATATTTTGTACCTTATCCCTTTATCAGATGTAAACTTTGCAAATAATTTTCTCCCACTTTGTATGTCATCTCTTTACTTTGATGATCATTTTCTCCTTATGCAAAAAGTTTCTGGATGTAAATCCAAGTCTATTTTTGCTTTTGTGTCCTGTACTTTTGGAGTCTTGTCCAAAAAAATCTTTGCCCATTCCAATGTCATAAAGCATTTTCTCTGTTTTGTTCTGTTGTTTCATTGTTCCACGTTTTGCATGTAAGTCTTTAACCTGTTTTGAGTTGATTTTTGTAACTGGTGAGAGATTAGGGCCTAGTTTCATTTTCTACATGGGAAAATCCAATTTTCTCCACACCATTTATTGAAAACACTTCCCTTTCTTCAATGTATCTTCTTAGCCTATTTGTTGAAAATCTGTTGACTGTAGTTGAATGAGTTTAATTCTAGACTCTCTGTTCTGTTCTATTGGTGTGTGTATCTGTTTTCATATCAATATTATGCTGCGTAGGTTACTGTAGATTTGTAGTGTATATTGAAGGGAAGTAGTATAATTCTTCCTGCTTTGTTACTTCTGCTTAAGATTGATTTTTTTGGGGTGGTTTAATACAAATTCTGGTATAGTTCTCATGTTTTAGTTCAGTAAAAAAATGTCATTGGTATTTGATAGAGATTACATTGAATCTGTAGATCACTTTGGGTAGTATGGGCATTTTAGCAGTACAGGTACTTCTAATGCATGAATGAAGGGTGTCTTTCCATTTTGTGGTGTCATCTTCAATTTATATATTTTATAATCTTTATTACAGAAATTTTATATCTCTTTGGTTAAATTTATTTCCAGTTATTGAATTTTTTTAGCTATTATAAATTGGATTGCTTTCTTGATTTCTATTTTGGATAATTTGCTATTCATGTATAACAGTGTGAGTGTTATTTGAATGTTGACTTTGTACCTAGTAACTTTGTGGAATTCATTTATTAGTTCTGATGGTTTTTCTGGTGGAATCTTTGGTGTTTTAAAATTGTGGTTTTATATTTAAAATTATAAAGTTAAATAGAAAAACAAAAATAGTCAAAACTTTCTGAGGAAAAACTTTTTTAGAATTGTATGTGTGTAGGTATATGTACGTATAGGCATATAGTTAAATGCATTCAATTTTTTAATCCATAAAACAACTTTATTTTTAAAAATACATAGCATTTTTTGTGATCTATATCTATCTTTGTATATATGTCTACATTTACATACAAGGAAAATTCAGACAGGTTTTTGCAGTTTCTATAAGATGGAAGATAATGATAATGTAACAGTAATGGGTGACCTGGACTCATAAGAAAAAAAAAATAAATTGTTGGTCACCACTGGCATACAAAGGCTTACAAAAACCAAAACTTTAAGAATGGAATCTAAATGTGCACCAGGAGCTCTACTGTTTTACATTCCTGCTATGCATATAAGTGATCTAGTTTTGCTGCCTCCATTTCATCATTGGGTGTTACAACTATTTTTCTTATTTTAGAGTGTAGTGAATCTCATTGTGGTTTTAATTTGCATATACTTGATAATGGTAAATGATATTAAGAGTCTTTTCATGTGCTTGTCAGCTTCATAGCATCTTCAGAGGAATAACTGCCATTGTGTTTGCCGATGGTCAAATTGGTTAATTTATTAATATTTTTAATATATTTATCAGATATCTTTATGTATTTCAGATGCAAATCATTTATTAGATATGCAGTTTCCAAATACATTTTCATAATCTATAGTTTGTCTGTTGATTCTCCTGAGAGGATTTTTTTTTATAGAACAAAAGTTTTTAATTTTGATGAAGTCCAATTTATCCAATTTTTCTATATGTTGGTGTCCACATTCTGAAAAGATTTTTCTTTCTATTTTTTTCAAATTTTTTTTAACAGTTTCATAATTACATAGTTACATTTAAATTCATAAGTTTTTTGAGTTTAACTTTATATGAAATGTGATGTTTAAGTCAAAGTGGTTCAATTACCCCCAACCCCCCACACTGCCATGGACATTCAAAATCTGCAGTGCCATTTGTTTTAGTGTTTTGGAACCTTTGTCAAGAAATTAATTGGGTATGTTTGTGTGGGTCTATTTTCTGAGTCTCTTATTATTATTCTATTGATCTGTGCCTATCAGTCTGCCAGTAGCAGTCAGTCTTGAACTCTAGCTATAAGTCTTTATAGTATGTGAGCATTTCCTTTCACCCACTTCAATCTTTTTCAATTATTTTAGTTATTCCATGATAATGTAAAATTAGCTACTGACTTGCCTTTTGATATAAAATTCTTGTGCCTTTTCATGTGAAATTCAGAATAAGTTTGTGCATTATATGAAAAAAAATTCTGGGATTTTGATAGAAATTGCACTAAACCTATAGATTGATTTGGGGAGATTTAATATTTTTACAATGTGGAGTCTTCCAGTCAATTAACACAGTTTATGACTTTCCATTTATTGAAGTCTTTTTTATTATTTTCATCAGTGTTTTTGAATTTTCAGCATGCAGATATTGCACTTATTTGGTTAGATTGATAAGTAAGTACTTTATTTGTAACACTAAAAATTGTATTGTGACTCTAAGTTTCCACTTTATCATCATTTGTATATAAAATGTAATTAATTTTTGTGTGATCATTTGGTATTCTGAAACCTTGATAAATTCACTTAGATTCAAGAGAGGTTTTGATTATTTGTTTGTTTTTATATTGGTCAGGTTTTTCTATATAAGCCATCATATCATCTACAAATAGGAACAATTTTATTTTTTTCTTCCTAATCTACATGACTTTTATTTTTAATTTAGTCTTATTTTAACATTATGTGCTAGAAATATCTGTCATATATTGAGTCAGAGCAGTGAGAATAAGTTTTTTTTTGGTTCCAAGTTTTTAACATTACATATGATGTTAGTTGTAGGGACTTTTGTTTGTTTTGTTTTAAGGTAATTTTTATCAACGTGTGGAAATTCTCCTTTATTTCTAGTTTGTTGAGAGCTTATAATTTTTTTTCCTTTTAAAATACTAGGAGTTGGTTTTTGAAAATGCTTTATCTTTACATACTGATATGCCTATATTTATTCTTTTTTAGCTTGTTGATATGATGTGTTAAAAGTGGTTTTTAAAAGTTGAACATGCTATGTATACCTGAAATATATCTCATTTGGTCCTGAAGCATGGTAATTTTTTTTAGGTTTGTGTATTTGATTTACTAGTATTTAGTAGTGGATTTTGTGTTTAAGTTCAGGTAAATATAATCTGCAGCATTCTTAATTTGTACTGTTTGTCACATTTTGTTATTGACAAAATTATTTTGTCAATAACAAACTTGCAAATTATTTGGAAAATTATTTAGAAAGTGTTCTCATGTTTTCTGGAATAAATTGTATAAAGTTTTGTTTTAGTCATTTATTTATTTGTTTATTTATTTATTTATTTCAGTACTAGAGATTGAACTCTTGGGTACTCTACCAGTAAGCTACATATTTGTCCCTGTTTTTTAAAGATGTGAAATGGCAAGAGTAAAGGAGAGCTCCCTAAATTTCTGAGACTGGTCTTGAACTTGAAATCTTCCTGACTCTGTCTTTGGAGTTGCCAGGATTATCGGCATGTGCCACTGTAACCAGCTTATGTTAGTCTTTTAAACATTTGATAGAATTCTGCAATGAAACTGTCTGGGCTTAGAAATATATATTTTGGGAGAATTTTACTTTGAGTTAAATAACTTTAAAGGTTATGGGATTATATGGATCATCTATGATTTTTAGGGAATTTTTCCATTTCTGAACTCATCATTTATTTATAATATTCTTTTATTTTTTAATAGATAATGGATCTGTAGTGATAAGCTATTTAATTTTTGATGATAGTAATCTATACCTTCTTTCTTTTTATCTTCATTATTCTTTCTAAAGACTTTACAATTTTTGAAGAAATGTCTTTTTGTTTTACTGATTATTTTCTGTAGATTTCCTATATTTAAATTTTTTTTTAGTTGTAGGTGGACACAATAATCTTTATTTTGTTTATTTATTTATTTTCATGTGGTGCTGAGGATTGAATCCAGTGCCTCCTGCATGTGAACTAAGAGCTCTACCACTGAGATACAACTCCAGCCCTAGATTTCTTTGTAATTTCCTTCTTTTTGCCTCATTTTTTTATTTTGGTCTTTTGTTTTTCAATTTTCTTGAGATGGAATCATAAATTATTGATTTGAAACTTATCCTCTTTTTAAATGTAGTCATTTAATGCTATACACTTACCTCCAGGCATTGCTTTAGCTGTATCTCTCTGTAAAAAGAGAGAGATGCTGATCTTAGTGACCAAGAGATGGTGGGGCAAGGTGATGGTTGCATTTTGATATGTTGTCTTCTTCTCTATTAATTTTCATGTTCTTTTGAGATTTCTTCTTGAAATAACAATTGGTATGTTGGGGTCTAAATCTACCAGTTTATTATTATATGCTTTGTGTTTGTTTGTTACATTTTTATTCTTTGATTTACACTCACACACCTCTTTGTAGGTTACCTGACAATTTTTAGAATTGTATTTTTTATCATGCTTTAGGTATATCTTTTGGTATAATTATTTTAGCAGCTACTATATGTATTATAGCATATATATCATATTTGATGTATCAGTCTACTGGTATCAACATTTTACTACTCAAATGAAATGTGAGAAACCTTGCTTCAATTTAGATTCAGTTGTCTTCTCTTCATAAACAATCAATATTTTGAAATTTACATGAACTGTCACTATCTTTAGTTATCTTATTATACAGTAGCACAACAGCTATACTCTAGCACTCATTGCTCAAATTTCCCCTTTCCCCAGCCACTGGTAACCATCATTCTTCTGCAAGATCAAATTTTTTAGATTCCACGTTTGACTGAGATTGCACAGTACATCAATTAAAAAATAAATTTTATTTAAAAACTAATTTATAAATTGTCAAAATTAAAATAAAAATATCTTAGGCATTTCCTTTACATACATTGAAGACAAAATTAGATGATTTGATAATTTATGTTCCAATTGTCAAATATAAGTTTTAAAATTTATGGATAGAGGGAGGCAAAGATGGTGGATTAGAATAAAAGAGCACTTTTCAATTGCTCCATAGCCCAAGATTGAAGCTGCGTGAGTATTACTTATTATTAAGGTGGCTGACTGAGGGATTTTACTGAAATTCAATATTGGACAATAAGATAAATATAGACACACAGAAATTCAGAGGCTTGACATATAACAAGAAATATGTTAGAACACACCAGCTCTGCTGGCAGTGACAGTGGCATTAGTGCCAACCATTATTGCAGAAGGGAGGGATAAGACAGGTGGAGTGGCATGGGAGAACCTGTAAACACAGACAGAGTCTAATCTTGGCTGACCAAGAGATGGTGGGACAAGGTGATGATTGACGAGTGCTCATAATCTCCCAAAACATGAGCAGAAGACTGAGAAAAGAATTATTTGCAAGTGACCAAATGTCAGCTTTCAGTGGCAAGAGCTTGGGAGTTCATAAAAAGCATTGCCATCCTGTTTCAGCAATGCCTGATGTGGGGTCCATAGTGATCGTGGCCCAGCATGGCTGAAACAGGCACAGATATATCTCTCCAGTTTCCCTTCTTTTTACTTCTTAAATATTTCAATTTTTTTTGCTTTCCTCCATCATTTTCTCTTAACTTAGGAAAACATAATTTTACTATCTATTAGAACTATTTAGTTTATCACCATTCATATTATTGTGGTTATTAATATAGAGGATGACATTGTTGCCATCTGATGTTTAATGCTAGAGATCTAGTTCATGGATGTTTATTCTTTTTTATCATATATATTTTTATTCCAACTTATTATATATGACAGCATATGCATTACAATTCATATTACACATTTAGGACACAATGTTTCATGTCTCTGGTTGTACACAAAGTCTGACCATTGCTGTCTTCATGTATGTACTTAGAGTAATGGTGTCCGTCTCATTCCACCATCTTTCCTTGCCCATGCCCCCTCCCTTCCTCTCCCTTGCCTTTGCCCTATCTAGAGTTCATCTAATCCCTCTATGCCCACATTATGAATCAGCTTCCTTAAATCTGAGGAAACACATTTGGCATTTGGGGTTTTTTTTGGGGGGGAGGGGGATTGGCTAAATTCTCTTTCATTATATTCTCCAACTCCATCAATTTACCTTCAAATGCCATGATTTTATCCTCTTTTATGTTGTGTATATATAACATATTTTCTTTATCCACTTATCCACTGAAGGGCATCTAGTTTGGCTCCACAGTTTAGCTATTGTGAATTGTGCTGCTATAAACACTGATGTGGCTGTGTCCCTGTAGTATGCTACGTTTAAGTCCTTTGGGTATAGTCTGAGGAGAGGAATAGCTGGGTCAAATTGTGGTTTTATACCCAGTTTTCCAATGAATCTCCATACTGCTTTCCAAATTGGCTGCACCTGGATGAGATTTCCTGTGGTTCCACCTCTTCATAAGCATTTGGTAGTTATTAGCATTTTGAATTTTAGACATTCTAATAAGTGTCTCATTTTCATTTTCATTTTCAGTTTTCTAATGATATATTATGTTGAACATTTTTTATGTGTTTATTTATCATTTGTTATTTTCTTTGCTAAGGTGTCTGTTCGGGTTTTTGCCCATTTTAAAATCATGTTGTTTTCTTACAGTTGAGTTTTAAGAGTTATCTGTAGACTTTGGATAAGAGTCTTTTGTGTGATAAGTCTTTTACATATGTTTTCTTGGCTTTTTCCTCCCTCTCCTATTTTCTTGACAGTTCCTTCATCAGAGCAGAATTTTTTAATTTTAATGAAGTTCAGTTTATCAATTATTTCTTTCCTGAATTATATCTTTGTTGTTATATCTAAAGAGTCATTATCATCCTCAAGGACATCTAAGATTTTCTCCCTGTGTTATCTTGTAGGAGTTTAAAATTTTGTTTTTACATTTAGGACTATGATAAATTTTAGTTCATTTTTAAAATGATATAAGATCTGTGTCTAGATTCATTTTTGCATGTGGATGTCCAGTTGTTGCTATTACATTTGTTGAAAAATTTGTTCTCCAGGGGCTGAGATTATGGCTCAGCAGTAGAGCGTTTGTCTGGCAACCGTGAGGCACTCACTGGGTTTGATCCTCAGCACCAACCACATAAAAATAATCAAATAAAATAAAGGTATTGTGTCCATCTTTTTAAAAAAAAATCTGTTCTCTATTGTATTGCCTTTGATCCTCTGTCAAAGATCAATTGATTAAATGTAGGTCTATTGTGTGGTCCCTAGACTATTGCATTGATTATTTGTTTATTCTTTTACCAATACCACACTTTCTAGGTTACTATAGCTTTATAGCAAGTTTTGAAGTTACAGTGTTAGTCTTTAGTCTTTGGTTTTCTTCAATATTTTCTTGGATATTCTGGGTCTTCTTCTACCCATATAAACTTTAAATCAATTTATTAATATCTATAAAATAAATTATGAGATTTGTTGGGATTGCTTTAAATATGTAAATCAAATTGAGAAGAAGTGACTCTACAATATTGAGTCTCTTTATCTGTGATCATAAAACATCTCCCCATTTGTTTAACCTTTAAAGTTCTTTCATTAGGGATTTGAAGTTTTCCTTGTACAGACTTTGTCCATATTTTATTAGATTTATACTTAAGAGTTTCATTTTTGGGTGTGCTAAAGTAATTGATATTTTATTTTTATTTTCACATTCCATTATTCATTGCTGGTATAAAGAAAAATGAAAATGATCAACTTTTGTATGTAAATCTTGCAACCTCACTACAACCACTTATTAGTCCAAGGTCTTTTTCTGTTAATTCCTTTTGATTTTTCTACATATACAGTCATGTCATCTGCTAACAGAGAGTTTTGTTTATTCTCATTTCATATAAAATTTATTTCCTTTCTTGGTGATACTATATTAGCTAGGACTTCCAGTATAATGTTGAAAAGCAGTGGCGAGAGGGGACATTTGATAAGGAGTGGTGGGAGAGGACATCCTTGCCTTGTTCCTGATATTAGTGGAGAAGTTTAAGTTTCTCACAATTGAACATGATGTTAGATACTGGTGTGTTTTGCTGTTTGTTTTAGATGATTTTTAACCAGTTGAGGAAGTTCTCCTTTACTCATTGTTGCTGAGTGGTTTTGTCACAGATTCTGTTAAATTCCCTTTCTACATCTATTGATATTATCATGTGATTTTTCTTCTGAGCCTGCTGATTTGATGCATTCCATTAATTGATTTTCAAATATTGAACCAGTCAGTGTTGCATACCTAGGATGAATCTCATTTGGTTCATGTTGTATAATTCCTTTTATACATTGTAGTATTCATTTTGTTAACATTTTGTTCAGTTTTTTTGCACAGATCATAGCTCTAGGAAGTTTTCAGGAATAGTTTTTTTTTTCTCCAAGCTCATTTTCACTCCAGTCTAAGTTTTTTCAGCAATGAGACTTTTGTCTTCTGCACATTACCCAATCCTGTTCCTTTTCTCCTTAGATCCAAGGTAGCTGGTTACCTCATATAACGTCTCACCCAGGAACTCTACAGAACCACATCAATGCACACATAAACATAAAGATTTAACGTTTATATGTAGACATATACTGATGAATATATAGGTGAAAATATAATTTATTTTTGAACACTATTTTAATCTTTTTCTTTTTAATATTTTATCTTTCTTGGGACTGGGGTTGTGGCTCAGTGGTAGCGCACTTGCTTAGCATGTGTAAGGCACTGGATTTGATTCTCAGCACCACACATAAATAAACAAATAAATGAATATTTGTCTATCAATAACTAATAAAATTTTTAAAAAATATATTTTATCTTTCTCTGATATATTTTTAGAATTTCAGGGGATAATTTGTGGGATTCAAAAGGTGAAACTGGAAATCTATGTTCAGTAGGCATTAATCTCTCTGCCAGTTATTCTTCTTATAACTCCTTGAAAGCAATCTCTTTCTTTCTTACTTCAGTTTAGAAACTCTCTGGATGCTAAGATTTGCCAGGGCATCTATATCAAAACAATGTATACTATTGTATCGGTTTTCTGAAGTCATGAACTTGGTAGCTTTAAGCCAAAGAAATCGATTCTTTTATGGTTCTGGAGGCCAGAAGTTGGCAGGGTCATACGCCCTCCAAATCTCTAGGGGAAATTCCCTTCCTTGCCTCTTCCAGCTTCTAATAGCTGTTGGCTTCACTCAGCTAGCATCCATGTCTCTTTATATTATCTTCTCTTCTATGTGCCGGTCTCTAACTCCATCTATTTTTCTCATAAGGATTCTTGTAATGGTATTGGGACTCACTTAGATAATACAGGGTGAGCACCCCTGTCTCATTTAGCTTAACTACATCTTTTTCCATATAAAGTAATATTCACTCCTTGTCATGGAAGTTACTATTCCCAGATTCCAAGAGTTAGGAGTTTCTATTATTTTACTAGGGCTATCATAACAGAATACCATAGACTGGATGGGTTAAATACCGAAAATTTATTTTCTCATAGTCCTGGAGGCTACAAGTAAAGAGCATGGTTTCAAAAGACTTGATTTCTTTGGGGCTCGCAGGAAGCTGCCTTCCTGCTGTGTCCTCTCAGGATATTTCCTCTGTGTGTGGGACCTCCCTGGTGCCACTTCACATATCCAAATTGCCTCTTCTTAAAAAGACAACAGTCAGACTGGATTAGGGTCTACCCTAACAGCTTCATTTTTACTCAGCCATCTCTTTAAAGTCCCTGTCTCTAACTATATTCACATTCTGATGTATTGGTGGTGAATACCTCATGATATGAATTTTGGAGGGTCATCATTCAGCCCACTTCAATTATGATTTTCAATTGAATTAATAAAAATTATGTTAAAGATAATCTACTATACTCCAGTCATGAACGTAGGTATATTTAATACATTTAAGGGATAATCTCATAAAAGTACTCAAAGAAGGAGTTGTTAACAATTGACTAGAAAAATCACTTACATTGAATATTCATTGAGATGAGGCAAGACTTAATGTAATGTTAGAATATTACAAAATACCATGCTGATATTTATTTGGAAACTTTTAAAAACTTTATCTTTCATTTATGAATTTATAGACTGATGTGTGAAGATAATAATTGAAAAGAATTCCCCCTTAGTTGAAGGAAAACATTCAATTTAAGTTGAGGCATAATTTATACTATACATTGCAATTGCCTGACTTTAATGAGAAAAATAGAGTAAATTCTAATATTCTTTTCTGGGAATCATTCCAGCTCTTAATAATTCACTGCAGTGGGATGCCAAGAAATGGCTGTTCACAGAGAGATGCACAAAAGTCCATGTATATAAACTCTAATATGTTGTTTTCTTGGTCATATCATCTTTTAATACAAGGTAAGTGAACAATGTTGGTATATATGTATATCAACATTATAAATATATTATTATATACATTCACCCTTAGAGATAGATTTTGCATGGTAGCATGTACAGGGTATGTAAGGGCATCCAAGAACATAAAAATAACAGATGTGAAGAAAATTAATCCAATTCAAAGGAAGGCACCTTGTCTTGCACTTTTCTTTACAAAAATCTAAAACATACTTATTAATACATATTTTTGCTTCAGACCTGAAGTTTTCCTTCATCTGCAATACACAGTACCATTAGTTTCCTTTCCATTTTCAATTTGTGTGAGTCTTCCAAATTACTCCCAGAATTATAGGCACAGAATTACACATCAAGTACAGGTACAATATGATATCACAAGTCTACACCTTTGACCTGCTAAAGTCAAATAAGGAAAAGGCAAGTCAAAATGTATTAAACTTTTAAGTTGAAAAGAATGGTTAAATTTTTTTTAAAAAAACAGGTCTGTTCCATTCTTTACAATATAAAAGTTTAATATATTTTGACTTACTTCTTCCTCATTTGACTTTAGCAGGTCAAATGTGTACACTTTTGATACTAACTAGACCTTTCATATTTCATGTTTGTTTTGGCATTTAAATGACTTGAGTTTTGTGTGGCAGGTGTTCTATACATATTTGAGAAGGAACACAAACCAAAGTCTTCTTGCAGTACCCCACATACCACAGAGCCCAGAAACATAAGCCCACCGTTTCTCAAAAGTGTCAATTAACACAACAAAATGTCTGTTATAGGGACTTAATATTAAATAATTATACACTAATAATATTGATTAATGGTGCAGTGCTATTTAGAATACCTGAGGGTAACTTCTCCAATTTTAATTTGGTTAATATTTTGACAAAGATATAGGAAGTATGCTTTTTTTTTTTAAAATTAAACTATGGTTTCCCTTAAAACTTCAACATATACATTTTTAGAGACACAAAAGTCAGGCTGTAACAGTGGCATTCCTCTTCTATGGACAGTACAAAATGCAGTTTTTATTCTTTCAGAATAAAAATCGGGGTGCTCCTATGAAAAGAAATGAATTCTGGCAACTAGAAAGTGAAAAGTGTCATTCTACTTTTTTGTAACCATTGTGTGGAAGTTTAAGGATATTTTTAATTATGTGAAAATAATATGTACGTTCTTATGCTGTTCAAAATCTCACAGCAGTAAAAATTTCATCTGTATTATAATATTCAGTGTTGGTAAAGGTAAAGGAAGGTGAAAATGCCTCATCTGCTGGTGGGAATGGAGGAGGCTTTTATCCACCTTCCGTCTGTTCTACTTTTATGTACTGTGGAAGTAGAGTTATGCCAATCTCTCCTCAAGAACATATTGGGCATTCAGCTGCAAGCAGCGCAGTTAACAGACCATTTCCTGCTGTTAATGCCTTCAGGATTTACCTCAGCTTTCATACCAAGGTCATTCTGTTTCTGAGAATCCCTCAGCCAATAACTAAGCATAATAGGCATGTAGGGTCTGGACATTTCTGCCCAACACTGCCTTCTCTCATTGGCAATCTTGGCTTGGGAGCTTCCCTTTGGTTTGGCTGAGACTTTGTCAAATATATCTCAGGATCTGATCTTTGCTCTCCCCAATCCTAATTTTGTCTTCTTTCATCTTTCATAGGTGTTACTTCCTCCAAAACTCCTGCACTAACTTCATCAATGTGTCTGTACCCCATAATGCCTAGCTCTTTCACCTCATAGATATTCAATACTTTTTCTTGTTCTCTCATTGTTTTTATTTTTTATAAGTCTTTGCTGTTCTAGTCATGGATTTGCAAACCATTTATTTTTTAAAAAAAATTTGAATCTTCTTCTTATTATTATTAGCAGTAGTAGTTGTAGATGGAAACAATGACTTCCTTTTATTTATTTTTATGTGGTGCTGAGGATGGAACCTAGTGGCTCACACATGCTAGGCAAGTGCTCTACCACTGAGCCATACCTCTAGCCCCAACACTATGGTTTTAATGTGATATCATTTATTTCTTTTTTAATTATCATATCCTTTGATGATGATATGGAAAATTTGTTATATATTTTCTGGAAATTAGTTAAACTGTGCAATTAGCATTTTCATCTTGTTGAATCTTTTAGGTGAGTTTTTTTATTTTATTTTTTTACTGCTGCTTCTCAGCAGTCACAGTCTTATTTTATTGTTTGAATTTGTTCAATCTAAAGTTATAGAGCTATTATAATACAACCAACAGTCTCTTTAAATTATTGCCTCATATAATATTATTTAGAGAAAGTATTAATAGGGAGAGGAGAAAGAAAGGAGCATGTGTTTGTGCACTTACTATGGGCTAATGGAAAAATTTTCTCCACTATAGAAATAGATTTTAGATAAAGATTTTTTTTTCTATATAAGTAGTCTAACTACCATGTACTCTTTAGTGGAGCAAGGTTTCATGTTTATAGTGTTCAGGGAAACTAGACAGAAACAGCCTCCTTAACTGAGCTCTGAATCTGGACTTAGACCAGCAGAGAAATTATCACTGGGTTTGAATTACTATGAAAGAGTGTAGGGGCTTTCATTTGGATGAGGTCCCTAGGCCATCTAGAAAGGGGAGTTACTATATGTATTTCCCAAGTAGGCCACACTACCCCATAGAGAATTCTGGAAATAAAAATTCTGAGGAATGAAACCTGGTAGATATGCATCTTTCTAACAAAGATGATCTCATGACTCAAATACACTGAGTTAACTTGCACCTTGGAGAATAAAAATGCTTGGTCTGACCTCAGACACCATGAGAGCAACCTCTGTTCTAGGTAGTGATCCAGAGTAACTTTCCTCTCCTAACTAACTTCATGCTTGATTTCTTCTTCACTAAGAGATGAGCTTTGAGTTTTCTTTACTTTTCCAGGTGTCTCATATTTTATGCGATCTTGTGGAGCCTGGCAGCTGGACTGGAGGATTGATGGTAAGTTCATGCTTGGACGATATGCCTTAGAGTCACCTTCCAAGATAGTTCCTCTCTTTGGCAACAATGTCTTGTCCTTTGGTAATGTTGTCACTTTCTGGAGCAGGACACTGGGGTCCTGAAACCTAGGTATCCTTAATATTATTATTATTATTGGAGATGAGTGAACTCTGCTTTTTTTCCTTCTTTCTGCTATGTTTTTAATGATTCCAGATTGCCTCACTGATACTGGAGCCTGTGAGGGTAATATAAAAGACTGCAGAGAATACATGTAGTGGCATTTTCCATGGGTGTGTCGACTATATTTTATTTACTAATTCATGATGATGGTATCCACAAGGGCTAGAGGGATCTTCACATCATCTCCAGGTCATTTTAACAGTTGACAAAAACTATATTTTTGCAAGTAAAAAGGAAGATAGGCCATTCCATATACATCCTATGTAGCTCATACTGAAGGGCCCAGGAGATAGTTCTGTGAAGAGCTCTCTCCCAAGAGTAACAGTGAAGCTACATGGTTAAAGCTATCATTGGCCCTAAGTGGAAAAATGTGTTCTTGACTAGATTCTTGAGTGTAATGTCTAAGACATGTAGCTACAAGCAAAATTATTATTGATTTTTCTTTACCTATTCATGGAAGAGGACAAATAGTTGGCTTATTTCAGGAAAAAAAAAGTGAACGATGAAAAATTCAACTTCATCCACTTCCACGGACAATATTTCACACAAACAAGGGGAAATAGTGGTAGGAACTGGACTTTGAAGTTCCCATCACCTGGATTCAATTCTAGTTCTGACCCTTTCTGAATTTGTGACTTAGCCACACTCACCTGGCTTTGGTAATGCTTATTTCATAAGCTTTTGCTGGAATTAAATGTGATATTATTTATAATTTTGAATTATTTATATTTATAAAATTACATTATAAATCTAAATATTTAAGAAACATCCAGGGAATGTTTGATGCCTCATAGAGACTTATTTATTCATAAAACTTCTTGAGGACCTTTTATATATAGGCACTGTGCTGTGTGTTAGAGATAGAAAGAGAGATAAGTTGAGTCTTGCCTTCAGGAGGAGTACAATCTAATGGAAGAGAAAGGTACATAAATAGGTATGTTTAATGTAATTTGTTAAAGGCAAATGCAGAATGAGGAAAATGAAGTATAGAAGCACAGAAGTGAGATAAATAACAAACCTGGCAAGGGAGGTGGGATCAAGGAAACCTCTGGGAATATATTATACTTGAGCTGAGAATGAGCCAGAAATAAATTAATAAGATATGCATTACATACATTTAAAAAATACATGACTTTCAAAATCTATGAGTTTTTCTAACTTTTTTTCTTTTCTTTAATTCAGAGCGACATGCCAATACTTTTTAGCATTTTTGGTCTGTTATTGGCAGGTCTAGGACTCAGTTTGTTGATGGTAGGAAAAAAGTAGCCACATTTATAAACCAGGGTAGTCTTATAATTGCATGTTAAAATTCCTTAGATTAGTCTCTAAAAGACTGACCACTAAAAAACTAGGAAGAAAAAGATGATACTGGAAAGACATTAAAAGTGGAAAATGTAAGATGTAATAAAATTGGGCTCTGAGAGTATAAACCAGAATGGTAATTAAGGTAGTAAATATTCCTGGTGTGTCCCTGTGTTTCAAATTGTGCTTTCCTAAGGTGGAAGCTGCCTAGCACTTGAGCCTCCTCTGCTAGCTAGACCCCATCCCTCCACAGCTGCTCGGGGTTTGGAGTTGTGGAGATCAGGGTTTACAGCTCAGGAGGGCCTTGGCTTAGAGCAGCTGAAGAATCAGGATACTGAATCTCTGAAAGTTCTGGGATATAAAAAACTTAGAAGGCTCCAGGAAGAGCTTTGGAAATTGATTAATATTGTACACAGCTTCATTGCTAGTTAAACAGGGGTTTTTGTGGACTGCACTTAACACTTTACCATTTTTGCTAATGGGTAAATTCATGTGAGAAAATGATTCACCTATTATGATAGAGGAACTTAACCCCTTCCTTTTGAGGTCATGAGCTGAGTATATCAAAGTCCGAAGTCTGTACCTAAAATGAATTAATGCTAGTTAGTGCTTGTTTCTTCATGTTTTGTGCCCTGTTACTAGTATGTTTCTTGAGTATAGATTCTCCAGAATCCCTTCAATGCCTTTTTGATTAAAAATAAATTTTTATAGCAATTGTGATATCACATGTATAGAACATTTTGCAGAGTAGGCTTGTTAAATAGGGTTTCAAATTTTGATATGCTTATGCTGTAATCAGTCTTTCCAAGAAAAAAACTAATGTTTGGGTTGGGGTTCCAGGAAACCCAAACATCTGGGTGAAACAAAAAAATCAACATCAATCAATTATTCATTTTTTTTCCACATGATGCCAAAGATCTAGATTGTTGGAAACTTTTCTAGTCAGGTGCTATACATTTTTGTGGATGAAGCTAGAACCAGAGTCATGAATATTGATCAAGGAAAAAATGCATCAACAGTTTGCATTTGGGTCTATCTCATGTTCCTTCTTAAACAGGAATATACAGAGAGTTGGAAATTTGTAGATATGATGGAGATTTTCTCCTGATAGCATTTGTCATATAGTCATTTGACTAAGGCATGTTTAGATAGTATCTTGGGAACATAATAGGTGCCAACATAAAGCCACATAGAATTTTGGCTGACTCTGCAGTATAGATCATAGTATTGGGTATTGTGCAAAATCAGAACTGTTTAATCTTTGTGTGCAAAACAAATTAAATATTTTGCATTCTTCATTACAAAAGCTGTTTTTGAAATATTTTAAAAATAAATATAAGTGTACAAGAAACAGTAATTGACTATCTACAAAGTGACTGGCATTATATTAAATGATTGCAAGCATTAACAGCTAGAGTTATGAAAATCTACAGAGTTACTGGCATTATACTAAATATGTTTTCTTTATTAATTGATTAAATACCCATGAAAATCAAGTAGGTACTATAGGTGCTAAAGTCAATTACAAAAGTGAGGCATAATGAAATTAATAATTTACTCACGATAACCCAGTATGTGGCAGGGTTGGAATTACAAGCTTGGTCTGCCTTATTCACTCAGCTAGATTGTTTCTGTTCCACCAGCCCTTACCTGGGGATTTGGAGCAGAGGTGAAGTAGATCAACAACTCTTCAATAAAACAACAATTTGCAACAACAGCAATTAAAAAAATTATACCTAACAAATATTGGGATTTAAATAAGTTGTCACAATTTGACTCTTGCTTTTTATTTCCAAACCCTTATATTTACACATAATACAGAAGAGACAGCTGCAATATGCAGAGATTAGGAAATGACCATTAGATTCTTATGAGATGGAGCAAGGCCTGGTCTCCTGTCTGGGGTCAGATTGCTCAACATTAGAGTTGCCATCCCTGCTTCTTCCTTGCCTTCACTCCCTTCGGCTTTTGACAGTATTTTGGGTTCCCCTGTTAATCAAGAGTTGTCCTGAGCCTCTCCTTTAATTATTGTTCTCAGTCCTCCTATATACCTTTTAGGCAGCTCTTTTTATCATCCCGCTAATTTCTTGATTTTTAGAAGTGTCTTATGCCTTGCAAGTCCATCTTGAATTTTCTTTCTTTCTTCCAGAATTGGGGATTAAATCCAGAGGTGCTCTAACACTGAGCTACATCCCCAGCCTCTTTTAAGAAAATTTTTATTTTGAGATAGGGTCTCATTAAGTTGCTGAGGCTGAAATTGAACTTGTGATCATCCTCCTCAGCTTCCTGAATTGCTGGGATTACAGGCATGCACCACCAAGCCTGGTCAGTCTTAGAATTTCCTCCAGGAAAGCACTTGCCTTTCTGTTGTGGAGAGTGAAATCAGCTAATAGTCTCTGGCTTTTAATGCTTCCAGGCTCTGCTTCAGTTTTATTGCTTAGGCCATGCTCTTTAACAGCAATGTCCAGCCAGCAGCTGTCCACAGTGGTGTGGACACACCAATAATAACTATGCAAGGAGATGGATGTGTTAACTGCCTGATTGTGGTAATCATTCCACAATGCATACAGAAGAGTCTACTCAGTAAAGGATAGTCTCTAGCTTCCTATTGGGTCAACAGAGACATTGTCTGTTCTACATGGTGAGCAAACCTTCTCCTGTCTCATCCTGCTTCCTTTCCCTTCTTACCTTTCACAAACTTTATTCTTCCCCTGCCCCATCAGCAATCATGGCTCAATAAACCTCTTTCATTTCTGCTTTCATTTTAGCATTCACTTCTCAGAGAACCCAAGTGACATTACAACTAACGGAGTCGGCTACCCAAAGAGGATGATGCATTAAATGGTGGGGGGTGCTAGTTACATCTGGTAACACATTACTCATTGACAGGAGACTTCTGGTCATTAAGCATAGAATGGGAAATGTGAATGAGTGGAAATCTAAGGAATATGGAAGAGGGAGAGGGAGAGAGAAGAGAAGTAAATGGAGGT
Organism: Callospermophilus lateralis; assembly: GCF_048772815.1. Taxonomy (NCBI): domain Eukaryota; kingdom Metazoa; phylum Chordata; class Mammalia; order Rodentia; family Sciuridae; genus Callospermophilus; species Callospermophilus lateralis. Next base: position 332,139 of record NW_027515347.1, on the reverse strand, counting down.
GGTGGTGAAGATCAATGAAAGCTTTCAGACAATCATCTTGTCTATTCTGTTTATTCATGGTTGTGACATTAACCCTTCTTTATTTATTTGTAAGACAGTGTTAAAGAATATTGTCACTTATAGGCTAAAGAGTCAAAATAGCAAACTACTGGACTATTTTCTGCTTCTTTGCACATTACATAACAAAATAAAAATGCATGAAAAATATTGCCCATTTTATTTTATCATCATCATATAGTTAATTTTCAAGTACTTACAAAGTACCTAGAACAATACCTGCCACACATTTGCAGACTCTCAATAAATATTTGTTGAATAAATGAAATAATGTACAAAAGTTTTAAAAGCTTGAATAAGTGGGCAAAAGATACAGAAATACAAATTCTGCATGATATTGTTTATATGTGAAATCTAAAAGTTGAATTTTGAAAGTGGTGAATGTAATGGTGGTTAACAAGGGTCAGAGGAGAGTGAGGAAAATGGGAAGGTTAATTAAAGTGTATAAATTTTCAGTTCTTTAGGATGAATAAATTCTGGAGATTTGTAGCTAATAATCCTTTACTGTAGACTTGAAAGTTGCTAAGAGAGTAGGTTTTAAGTGTCCTTGCCATGTACACACACCAATGATAACCATGTGAGGAGATGGATGTGTTAACTGCCTGATTTTGGTAATCATTCCACAATGCATGCATGTATCAGAATGTCATATTTCATAACTTAAATTGATAATTATTTTTTCCCAATTATACTTTAACAAAGCTAAAAAATAGATGTGTGAAAAGTAATAGTAGGGGTAGTCAACTATGGCAGATATTTCATTTTCATACAATATAGCAAAATTGATTCAAAGAAAACTAATAAAAATAAAATAAATTTGAACCTGAGATATCAATCCTTAGACACTGTAATTATCAAGGTTAAGCCATTAAATCATTTATTACTGACTATGGAACACTCAAGTATTTAGGAAAAAATATTGTTTCAAAAATTATGACTCTACCACATATTGGCAATTAATTATTCAATAAATGTGTGGGGGTGATATTGTTTACAACACATTTCCTGCCAACTCCTGTTTTTTGCTAAATGTTTAAAAAAATTGAGGCAGCTTCTCAATATAATTGGTAATAGAAGCAGAAGGCACTTCTTTGACCATTAATTTTAGCTTCTAGGCATTTGCAATCAGTTATATGCAAGATATGTAGACAGACACTATGCATTAAAATTATCCCCATCTTTTTTAGCTGTCAGAAAGTAGACTCGGTCATAAAATTTGAGAGTAAAGAATCGGAGCAATCATCTAGTCCAATTCTTGTATTTTACAGGTGAGAAAACTCTCAGAGAGGTAGTAAATTGACCAGCTCAAGGTCACATAGGAAGTCCATAGGACCAGATCTCAGCCCTTTTACTTAAGGAAAGAAACTATTTTACTTTAAGTATTAAGGCTGAATTTTCTATTTGGAGAGATTTAAATATTTATATATTGTTGAAAATTATGAAACATCCAAGTATCCTGAAAATTAACAAGAATAATATGACTCTGGAATATCCCTCCACTGGTTTTATCAAAATTTAAGACATTGCCATATTTGCCTCAGAATTTTAAAATTCATGATGGAGTTCCAGTATTTTTTAATAGCTCAGAGCCATTACATTCAATTTACAGTGAAATAACAGCAATTAGACACAGCTTAATTTGTAATTCTTTTAAGGTGAATTACATAAGTATTTCTAGTACTCTGAAAATTAATAATAATACAAATAATTATAAGTAGTCATCATTGCTCTCCTTCTTATGACAGATATTTATGTACAATTATTGCCTTTTTCATATAAAAATCACATTTTTATCATCCCAGAATTAATTCTTCTTTCTTATTTTCCTTTTCTCTCTCTCTCTTTCTTTTTACTTTCAGCTTGGGAATTGAACCCAGGTGTGTTCTAACACTGAGCTAAATCCCTGGTCCTTTTTATTTTGAGGTAGGGTCTTGTTAAGTTGCAGAGGCTGGCCTTGAACTTATGATCCTTCTTCTACAGTTTACTGAGTCACTGGGATTACAGGTGTGCATCGCCATGCCTGAGAGCTTAACTAACTTTCTTGTAGAGGAAATATCAGTCTTTTTTCACTATTCTTCTTGGCTGAAGTAGTCCTTTATCCCAGAGGCTTGTTTTTGTCTCTAGTGGGACAAAATTCTATAGTAGGCTAAATTCTTTGAATGGAAAAGAAAACAGATCCTTTCTTTTTGGGGTTAGACACCACCTCTTGTCAGACTCCACAACTTCACAAGCAGTCACAGCAGAGCTCCTCTGGATTTTAGATCCGTATGGTCCCTTCACTCAGGTACTTTGTTTAAAGCCATCCCACAAACCTTCTTATGGCTGTTCTCAAGGCCTGAAGAGATGACCCTCAAGTCTAGTGAGTTGGCACGTTGGAGATGTGGTCAATCTAACTGAGGAGTATTGTGAAAATATTCAAACTTATTTTTCGATGGGTATATTTCACTGATGTTTGGATGTTGGTTACACCCAATGTTCTGAAAATTCACATCAAAGAGAAAGAGGAAAGCATGCTGTGAATGAAGGCCCGACTGAGGCACAACTGGGAATCCATCCAGGTTTTTCTCCCAGAAATCAAACCTGCCTTGGAACTGATCCTAAAATAGAAATGATTGAATCTCTGAGCACATTACTCCTGAGAACAAGAAGAACTGCAAGGCTAAAGCAACTCCGGTAGAACCAGTGTAATGTGAGGTGTAATACCTAGTCCTACCTTCCTCTCGCTCCCTGACCCGAAAAATTTCCCACAGAATGAAGATGGCAATGTTGTCACCCCACCCACTCTCTCCCCACTTTATATCCCATCTGCTCTGAATGTTTTGTTTTTTTTCCAAGCAGATAAATATCTTTCATATTTCAGGACATTTTTCTATGACACTGTTTTCCTGGCCTGGAATTTCCTTAACTTCTTTTAATTGAAAAACTACTAAGATAAAGTTTCAGGAAAAATATTTCAGAAAAACTGGTTGTTAAAAAGATTTGATAATCTGGAGAAATAAACAGAAATACATATTTGGATTTATTGAAATTTGCATAGAATCTCAAAATTCTAAATTTGAAAAAGTCTGGTACACTGTATGTCCTCAAAAAATGTCAGTGAGTGAGCGAAGTCAATAATGTGCATGTTTAAGGGTCTTGATACTTTTATTTGAATTGGAAGTTCTTTTTCTATAGCTTTTATCTGTACTTAGGTCCTTATAAGTCTCCATGTCTCCATCCTCTCAAAATTCTTGAGATGTTGTGCCTTTCATTACACACAAAGTGAAATTATTCATTGATTTGTGGAATTACAGACTACACGTGTTACTGGGGGAAAGGTGTGCCTGGGATGAACACCAGGAACTCATACATTTGATATGCATTTTTCTATGTTGTGCTTGTCTACACTTGAAACTTGCCTTCAGTCTCTGTTCTTGGCTTATCATTCTAATTCCAGGTTTTTGACCTGCCCTGAGCTCTGGCACACTTGTCTGGAGCCTGGGTACATTGGTTGCATCATTCTACTCAATCATTAGTGAGCATTCTGCCTCTACACATTAGCCATTGGGAATTGTGCTGCTCCTTCCCTCTCTGATATGGAGCGCTCCTATTCAATGCCATTGTTCAGTGACCTAGGGTCAGAGTTCTAGGGTCAGATGAACCTGGGATGATTTCCAGTTCCTTTATGTCTAAGTTTGGTGATGATTTTCTTCTTTGTAAATTGGAGCTAACATTAAATTCTTATGTTGTGAAGTTTAAACAGTAGTCTAAAATGCATACAATATGTTACATATAGATGTGAATAATTTCTTTCTAACCTGTAAGGCTAAGAACATTGGCTCAAGTCCACCTGAACACTGGCTGTTGGAAAGAATACTGGTCTACTTGAATTCTGGTTATTGAGTGTAAGAGGTCAGACTCACTGTTGAGTATGCAGCTTTCTTTGTCATCTATTTTCCCTTAGTTTTTATGTTCTCTTCTAGCAACATTCTAACAATGAAAGGTTGGGAAGAGCACAGAAGGATATGTCTTATAATTTTGCCTTGGCCTTGGTAATGAAAAATAGATTTATTATTTTAGAACATGGTAATTAAGTAGGCAGAGTACAAACTGTTAATAATATCAGAAAAGCAAATCATTAGCCAGAGTAGGTGTTATTGGTTAATAAACTAACTTTAAACAAATGTTTATCATAGGAAAGCCAAAATCTTGCATAATTCATCTAACGATGAGGGAGAATTGACTTTATTCTTTAAGGGTTTCTGGGTATTACTCAAATGGTATTGAATAAATATTCTTGGACATGAAATAGGATATTTCACTAGGAAATGTGACCCTTACGAGGATGCTCACATTCTTGAAAATTGTATTTGTGTTCAACATATTTTATTGTCTCCTTCCAGCAATGTGAAAAAATGACCATAGATTTTTTGGAGCAAGATTGGCATGCTTTATTTATTTAATATCACTGAATCTCAATTTTCTCTTAGATAAAGTGGACTTAATTTTCTCTATTTTTTAAGATGGTGGTACAAATTAATTATAAGAATGCATGTCAGGTGCTCTGTGTTATGCCAGGACCTGTTTCTCTTGTCTTTTTGACTTCCAAACTTGTGTGGAAGAGTCACTTACCTTAAATTGGACTAATGTGAACACATAGCTTTTTACTCCCAAACTATTCTACTATTCATCTCTCATACTAGAAATATCTAATATTCTACAATAGGACTTGATAACTCTATTATTTTTCTCTTTTGGGCAATAAAACTCAAGTTTTGCAGAAGGAGGAGAAGGGGCAAATGAAGCAAACAGATTCTTGGACTTAAATAAATGGAAAGAAGTGTCATAGTTCCTGTGTTATTATGAGTGAAATTGTGGCCATAAACATTCATTGTTCAAAGAATTATTGGGTGCCTGGTATGTGTAAGGTACTGTTTTATGTGTTGAGGATACAATAATGAAACAAAAAGGTCAAGTTCTGGGCCTCAGGGTGTTGAGAGCCACAGCCAAGTCAGAATGTGGTGGGTCAGTTATTTGTGCCCAGCCAAATTGTGGCATTAGGGAACTTAGTAAGGGGATGCATGAAACAGGTAAAATATTTATTGCTATTGACAGTGATAATGATGTTAAGAAGAATAAGGTGAAATAAAGGGGATAAGAAGTACTGGGGTTAGTGTAGTATTTCTTTCTTATATAGGGTGCCCAGAGAAGGACAATTTGATAAGGTGATATTTGAGCAGGGGTCTGAAAAGACCGAGGATAGTTCAGAGAGGTATTAAGGTTAAAAGTGTTCCATACAGAGAAAGAGTAGATTGCAAAGGCCCTTGAAAAATGAGGGAAAACAGACTGTTTAAAGAATACCAAGAATATCAGAAGATATTCAGGATAAAAGATGAAATCAGATGAATTAGTTAGAGAGATCTGCTGTATTTTCTTTGTACCTAGTTAATGGTGCTGCATTGTGCACTTAAAAATTTGTCAGGAAGGTAGATCTCATGTTACTATCATAACAATATAGTTACAATAATAAAGATGAAATCAGAAGCTGATGGAACCCTCAGGGCAGGAAGTGAATTTTATCTCTCATAGCCTCTGTCAAAATCAATTATCCTAAACAGGAAGAATAAATAACCCAGTCTCCAATCTCCTACCTCATTATTCTGTCTTTCCCATTGCCAAACCAAACCCCAAACCGGAGAGAGAGTGATCTTGAGTGATGTCAACTATAAAAGTCAGTTTTCTGAGACATGGACCATGGTAGAGAGGCCTGGAATGGATTTGGATGGGAGGCAAATGGGCCATTTAACTCAAAATAAATAAAATAATTGCTTTAAAATTTTTTAAATGATTTGTTATTGCATATGAGGAAACTCAACAATGGCTGATGTATTATGGAAAGTACTTTGAAAGGTTTCCCCTCTGACAAAATAGTTGTGAAAAGAAAGAATGCGATTTTTCGTAAAGAACAACATTGATTTATTCTTTCCTGGGCTCTGGCCACAATTCTTGGCTTCTAATGGCTGTGTTCTCTTCCTCTGTCTTCATTTTGCTGGAACCTGCATTCTGGTAATTTTTTGCTGCAACCTATACCATCTGGGAAATGTCCAGGTCTTAATCTTCTCCCATCTACTTCATCAAATAAATGCATCTCACTATTGTAACATGAAAATTATCTGAAGAAGTGATCTTTGCCAGGCTACTTGTGTGTTCAGCTATTGTTTCCAAAGAAAGTGATTTTGTTCTTAAACTTCATAAATGCTTTAAGTTCTTCAAGGCCTATCATGTAAAAAAGGGAATAGTGATGTGGAGTTTCAGTTTGGGAAGATTAAAAAAGTTCTGGCAATGGATAGAGGTGACAGTTTTGTACAATGTGAATGCCCTTAATGTCACTGACCTGCACAATTCAAAATGGTTAAGTTAGTGAACTTAATATTGTATACATTTAACAACAACAAAAAAAAATCTAGGCAAATAAATAAATAAATAAAAATAAAAGAGGGATTACACCTATTTTATATTCTTAGCCATCAATAGGGATGGGAAAGGACCAACAAAAAAATATTTATGAGGAGAATAAATTCATTTGTGCTTGTTCTGTTCTGAAGTTTCTCAGAAGTTCAAAAATGGAAAAAGCCATCTTGAGAGGCAGTACGTTCCCTGTCACTAGAGGTGTTTGGCTGTTAGTTTTGAGGGAAGTTGTCAAGTGGTTTTAAGTTTTGCATGTCTGGTTGGCCCCATTATCTTTCTAAGATCTCTTCCAATGCTTTTTAAAGTGTGGAAAGCTCTGCAGTTGAAGATGTTTGAACAATGTCAGCACCTTTCTCAGCTTTGGTTCTGCTGTTGAGTTCAGCTGACAAAAAAAAAGTCCAGGCTGATAAAAGAGAATGACACAGACAGCCAGGAGCAAGAAAAGCAGAGAAACTAATATTATATTTCTGGGCTTGTGTTTTTCTTATTTCAACCATAATTAAGCTGCAGGACCAAGTTCTTGCAGAGAAAACTTTCGAGGTTGGAGCCACCTGCCTTTCTAGGTCATGGGGTAGAGTGCTGGGAAAGGATTTCAAGTTCATCAGGTACAGATAATGCAGTTTTGCAACAGAGCTTCCTGTCATGTCATCTTACCAGTTTCAAAATTGGTTATCTGAGGCTCTAGGTCTGCTATCACACATCATATGTTCTGGGGCATTGTATTACTTTTCAATTGTTACTAGAAACGATTATAGATCTGGAGTTCAGAAATGTAAAATGTTCTAACTACTAAAATCAAGGCATAGGAAGGACTCTGTTCTAATGGCAAATTCATTTCCTCCCCTTAACCAGCTTCTAGAGAATACTTGAATTCTTTGGCTTGCATTCTTCAAAGTTAACAGGCCAGCAATTTTTGTTTTGTTTTGAACTAGAGACCTGTATTTTCCTTTGTAAGCCAAGTGGGTTATTTGAAGGGGTTGAAGCAGGAAGACTGAGTGTCCCATGCCAGGTTGGCTGTGCTTCACAGGCTTGCAGATGATAGAGAACTTGAACTTGCACAGGTAGTGGTCCATTATCTCCTGCTTGAGCTTCACTTGACTGACTGTATAGTACAGCATCTTTAAATGTCCCTCTGATTCTGACTCTGTCATCAGATATCCTGCTGTGACACATACCTGTATCCCTCTTACAAAAGCCCTTGTGTTTACATTAGATTCATCTTTGTAATCTAGAATGACTTCACTATTACAAGACCCTTAACTTAATCACCCCGACAAAGTCCCTTTTGCCATATAAGTGACACATTACAGAGTCTGGATGTAAGGGTGCTGGCATCTTTGAGGGAGCATTATTCCACCTACCACAGAAACTGGTAAAATCTAATCCCAGGTTAGGAGAGGACTAAGGTCTAGGGAGGAAGTGGCACTGCTGCTATACTGCTCCTTGTTCTCCTAACTGCTGATCTGTTCAGACACATCATCATTTCAGACCAGCCCTCCACACATGCCATGATACCATCCCATTGGAGTGTGTGACTGGGTAGTCAGAAGTGCAGTTCATGAAATGTTATCAGCCCTCCTGTAGTGAAGAGCATGTGCACTTCACTACTCCCTTAGGATTATGCATGGCCATGTGAATGGGAGCAGAAGTGGGTCTGTTACTTACAGGCTAAAGGTTTAAGGATTAATGTATGATTTGTGACATTTTCCTCTTCCAACTAGAGCAGTTGTGGCAGCATACATCTTTGGTCTTGATCCCTGAGTGAAAATTAAGAGAGTACAGTGCCTGCATCCTAACAAGTTGCCTGCATACGTCTATGACAGTTATAAACTCACTTGAAGGTAATGTCAAAGTTTTTAGGCCCTTTGAGAATAGAATCACTATACTCCCTGGTGTCAATTGATTTATTTTCAAGATAAAGGTCTACAGAAGTTACTAACAGGTTAACAGGAACCAATCATTGTTGTGAATCTGCTGTTTGCAGGTGTCACTAGAGAATCAAATTTCTTTGAATTGTATAACTCTTTCCATGCCTTGCATCAATGTATTTAATACATAAGAAAAGCCAAAATTTTATTTTTGCAATCAGCTTTGTTAATGGCCAAGAGTAACCCTCCTTGGGAAAATAAGAAAACAGTTTATTCTGAAGCAAATATGAGCGACCATGGCCCTGTGACACTGATTGAAATTACCTGGAAAGACATGGTTCTTCCATGGAAAAAGTTACAGGAGTTTTGATAGTCACAAGAGAAAGTAGTTGGGGTCATCAAGGAAGTGGATTACAAAGAGGTGGGAAAAATCTCTTCTATATGATTCAGATGTTAACTTTAACAAGGGGAGGAACTCTCCACAGGATTCATATGTTAGCACATTCTCAACTGTATACTTAGTAGAGGTGGGAGGTCTACCAAGCCTGTTATACATTCCTAGAGTTTTATCCAGTCATCACAAGAACGCTAGGTCAGATTCAGAGGTTGATGGTAAATGGCTATTAAAAGGAACAAAAGGCAGCCTAAGATAACTTTGGCTCTTTATCTGCAACATTCCATCTCTCCACAATCACCATGTTCCAGTCAGCCAAGGCCACAAGTCTGCAGGCTCTCAAATATAGATGTGGCATCTTTGGAGAACTTCAGTTCACAGTTTGTAAAATATTGAGTTAAATATATGGACCTTTCTCTGGTTGTCTGCAAACTTATGACAAAATTTCTGTGGGAACATATTTTTAAGTTGTTTAAGAAAATATTTACGTTTCCAGGTCATTAAAAAAAAGCCTTATTTTAGAAGCTCAGGTTGTTTTCTTTTTGGAGAAAATGAAATTAAAAATTGTTTTACTATAAAATTCACATATCATATTTCACTCAAAATGTACATTCAATACTTTTTCATATCTTCACAAAATTGTGTAACCATCACCATATCAATTTTAAAGCATTTTTATCACTCCAAATATAAATGTCATACTTATTACTAGCTACTTCTAAATTCCCCCAACCTGCCCACTAATTTATTCTACTTTATGTCTCTCTGTAGAGAGTGCCTATCCAAGAATTTCATATCAATGGTATCATATAATGATAATGCATAATATCTTTCCTGAAAATGCCTGCTTACGTCTAGTCTGTGACTGTTATAAACTCACTCGAAGGTAATGTCAAAGTTTCTAGGCTCTCTGAGAACAGAATCACAGGTCTCTGTTTCTCTACTCCCTGGTGTAAATTGATTTATTTTCAAGGTAAATGTCTACAGAAGCTACTAACAGGTAGCTCCCTGGATGACTTCTTTCACTTAGCATAGTGTTTTCAAGGTTCTTTCACATTGTAGCATTCTTTTTTTCCCCCACTGTGATACTGGGCTTTGAATCCAGGAACCCTCTACCACTGAGCTACATCCTCATCCCTTTTTATTTAATTTGGACAGAGTCAAACTTGCAGTCCTTCTGTCTCAGCCTCCTGAGTAGCTGGGATTACAGGTGTGCAGCACCACCATGCCCAGCAACTTTGTTAGTTTTTATTGCTAAATAATATTCTAAGAAATGAATATGCCAAATTTTATTTATCTGTTAATCATTGGATTAGCATTTTAGGTTTATAATAACTTTAGGACATTATCAATTATGTTTAATGAGCAGTTGTGTACAATTTTTTGAGTAGGCATCTGATTTCTTATCTCTTGAGTGTGTATCTAGAATTAAAATCAGTGGATAAGATGGGAATTCCATGTTTACAGTTATAGAAAATGACAAACTGTTTTTAAAGGTAGCTGCACGATTTTACATTCTACCAGCAGTTTCTGGAGATTCCCATTTTTCCTTGTTCTTATAGACACCAATTTTTTTTTACTACAGCCATGATAGTGAATATTAAATGATAGTAATTTTGATTTCTTTATGGCTAATGATGCTGAGCAGATATTTATGTTATTGGTGGTTTTTATATCATCTTTGAAGATCTGTCTGTTCAAATATTTTGCTTATTTTTTTTATTTGAGTTTTGATTTTTTTTGCTGTTGAGTTGTAAGAGTTTTTTACTATAAATATGATCTACCAGACATCTAAGCCATTCTATGGATTGGCTTTTTATTAAGAAATGTGAGTTTTCACAGACAGAATTCTGGACTGATATTGTGTTTCTGTGTGAACACTTACTATGTCCTCTTATTGCCTTTTGATTTCCATAGTTTATGGCATAAAGTCAGCCATAGTCTGACATTGTCTTTACTCTTGAACTTATTCATATTCTGTTCCAAATAAAGTCGGTTCCCTAAAGAATAAATACAGGACTCTGTCTTCTTGAGGCCTTTTTTTAACCCCTACTAAAAATATTTGTACCACAGCTATGGAGGTGGAGGTGGGGATATTGTTCTGATGTTCTCTGGGAAACACCTCAACTTAACAAAAATGGATGTAAGACTGAATATCTAGAGATCTCTGGTCTTCTTCGTGTAGAAGTTCTGCCCTATGAATAAGCTTAAGCGAGGGTGGTTGGACCTGGTACTTTCACCCTGCCATGCCTATGGTAGAGCTTTGAGCAGGAAAGGGAGTCTCAGACCTCTCAGATACTGTTGACTAAAATAGAGCCTCTGCAACACAGAGCTATGGGATCTAAAAAAGATTGGTACCCCTCTCCTCCTGGGGAGACACTATTGCATTAGATTGGGTACTGAGGGAATCTTGTGTTTTTGCCCTTATCTACTTAGAGTAGAGCTTCTATCATGGTGTTTTGATAGAGTGAGGAGCATACCATAGCTCAGATGTTAGAGACTCAATTTTCTGACAGAGACTTAGTAGATTTTCTTAATGAATGGTTCTCCATTTACTATGTGACCTTAGCATTACTTTCAGAGATTTTAAAAATATTAATTTTCACTAGTTATATTTGTTTCACTTCGGAAAATGTCATGGAGCTCTTCTTGCCACTATTCCAGATGATTATTCTCCTAGGTTGTTCTTAACTTCAAAAAAAATTAGGAAGCTTGAGTGGCGCTGGAGATGAAAGACTGGAATAGAATTTTAAAGGTTATTTATTGTGCCAATTAAAACAACAACAACAACAACAAAACGATATCAACATAATTCCAGATTTTATAGTGATGGTATGTCAGGCAGGACTAGGAAACACTTGCCAAATTATACAAGACATTCTCCTACACATGTCTTTTTTCCAATCATTTCAAATGCATTATTACTTTTTTGTATTACCAGCCTTCTTCACTCATTATTCTTCCTTACCCCTGTAGGCATTTTAGTTTGCAATTTCTCATAATCAAACATCTTGGAGTTAACAATAAAACAATATCACCTTTATCACCCACCAAATAACTGGTGCTAATCTTTATTATTAAAAAAATTTGCTTCTGTGACTTTTGCTTTAGCAGTTTTTGTTTTGTTTCATTTTATAAAAAATAGGTCAATAATATTTAATGAGTGCTATTTTTATACTAAATAGTAGTGACTAGGGATTTTTCACTCTTACCATTTCCATCTGTTTTGGATTTGCTTTGCTACTTCTATTTTTAGCAACTCTAAACTTTAGATAAATTAGTGAATCAGGGTTAATATGCACATATGCATATATATATATATATATATTGTCTTTTAAGTCAGAGAATACAACATTGGAAACAGTGGTTAACATTATTTTATTACCTTATCGTGGAAAGCTTCCCTTTCTTTGGGTTAACATTTCAAAAAAATATAAGTAAAGACTATAGAATTTGATTTTAATATTATAAATTTGATTTTTTTGTTGAATAAGATATTTTTGAAAGGTGTAAACATTTTTTCTTTGAATTACCTTCTAATTCATTTAATTACAAAAATGTGCTTCCCTCCCCTTTCAATAGATTCTTAATTTGTACTTTTAAAAATACTTATTCTACTGCAAAGGAAAGGAGCAACATGTTTGATATAAAAGAAGAACACAATAGAACCATTAATCTGAAAAAAATTTTTCATCAAGAATTTCTGTTTCTATTTAAGGGAAACCCCAATGACCTGAATACCTCCCACTAGACCCCATTTCTTCAAGTTACCACAAAGTATAATTTTACCTCCTTGGAGACCAAGGAGGACACTGAAGATCCAAACTATAGCAAGTGGAGAGTACAGATACAGGGAATCTTTGTGTTTGCATGTGCAGTGGGAGGTGGTGTGAACTGTAGCAAATATCTAGATAAAAATTTCTCCCAGAAAAGTCAATCTCCAGTGAATAAAAAAAAAAGTTCTGGAGCTTGATCTAAAGAAAAAAAGAGCATTAAGAAACATTCAAAAACCTTTTAAAATAAAGATCCTTTTAAAGCTGTAAGCAGAGTGATGAATCTCAAACTAATTATCGGCCCTCAAAAGAAGTAAGGATAATATTTCATTTATTCAATTCAGATTGAATTAGAGTTTCAGGTGTGTTATCTTTCAGGAAGAAATAAAAGCTTGAAAATTTTGAACTCTTTGCTAACTCATAGAGTAGATAGTCTTTAATGCCCCCGTTTTCCCTTTTGCCTTGAAAAAGATAGGTACACAGCTTCTTCAGCTTCTTTTTAGTGTTACTTGATGGCATTTTAATGGGATTTATATAAAGTTTTTCAAGGATTTTAGAAAAAAATATTGGTATTCATAAACTTTTAGGAAGACTGTTCATTATGTTGATGTTCTCATCTCTAAATCCTCTGTAGTATCCAAAGAGAAGAATTGTGTGAGAAGTGCCTCCCCTTGCAAACACTCTCTAGTCATTGGCCAATGGAAGAGATAAATGTCTACCTGACTTTGGCAGAACATGGCTGCAATCTCTCCTGAATTCTACTGTTCTTTGATTTCATCAAAAGGCATATGTGCATATGGACTGATAAGGCACTTTGGCATGAGGATCCTGGATTTCATTCAGGCATAGATTTGGCACAGGCCTGATGAAAACTCAATTATGATTTATATCTATGCAACATCGTTTCCCATTGATTACTTGCCAGAACCATAATAAAGCAATGTTATTCCCAAAGCCAATGCTTTGCAGCCATAATGTTTTCTCAGGTTTTATATTCTGTGCCTTTGCAGGAGTTTTTTGAACATTTATAAATAATAATGGCTCATAAGAATTATCCTTGGATATGCAAATTTGCTTGCAATAAAAATCCTCTTCTTAGTGCTTAAAGTTCAGTTTGTATTTATTTTTCAGTTATTTGGGATTTAATCAGCACTTGCTTATGTGTATTACACTGTTTTAAATTTTGTAGACTATAGAAGAAATGGAAAGTATGGCTCATGTTTTGAAGAATTTGCTCATGGAAAACCGGAGAAAGTATGTCATCCAGACACAAAGATACCAGTGCAGATGCAATTGCCTTCAAATATTGGTATGTTGCTCAAAATGAGCACAATGAGGTGATGACCAGACCAAGCTGTGAATAGCCTGAGAACCTTAAAATATCTAACATGAGCATGTGCTATTGTGTGTCAGCCACAGTCTAAGTCTATATATTTGAATCATTTAAATCATTTAAATCTTATAATAAATTCCATTTTATCTCCATTTTGTAGACCAGTTAACTACAGATTGGGGATGGGAAAAGACTTGCCCAAACTTCCACAGGTAAGAGGTGGTGATGCTGGAATTTGTACCCAGGCTCACGGCTCTGTGCAATCAATCTCACTTCAGATGCCCTCCTCTCTGCAGAGAATAGGAACAGAGAGGCAGATGTCACTGTTTATCTTGACAGCTCAAGGAGTGACAGACCTTTGCCCCTTCCTTGTGGTAAAGAGCAGAGGGGTCGTTGTTCTTTGTTCTTTAGTTTTAGAATCACTACTCATTGGATAGGTCAGGTCTCCTCATCATTGCTGAAAGCAGCCAATTCCAAAGATTCTTCTTCAGTTCTGCAGAATAATAGTGTTTTGTTCACGGTTGAATTGTGTCCTCCAAAATGATGTGCCAAAGTCCTAAACCCTGGTAACTGAGAATAAGATTTACCAACAATATCTGTGCATAGATAATCAAGTTATTTTGCTTGGCAGCTCTAGGAAACTAACACAGGCTGGAAGTGGTTTTCAGGTGTATGAGGTGGTCTAGTATTAGCTGAAGTCTACTTAAGGTTTTAAGGGGCACCACATTGCCGCATGTTGGCAGAGAGTGGAGCAACTCGAAATCTCTTCAGTGAGATTGAGGCATCACATCTCTCATGACCACTTGGAAGCTTATACAATTAAAGACTTATTTCAATTCATCCTTACTTTAAAGAACTTACCCCCCAAAAAATTTGTTTTGAATTAGGTCATTGTGTTAGGACATGTAGTTATATTCTAGAGGTTATTTTCCTTTCTAATCTTATTCAAGGACCCCTCTCACCAACTTTCCCACTATAATTTATGCTACTGGTTGGATGAATAGTGTAATTTATTCCATATTTAAAAATGACAATAATCCCTATTCCAAATTATAGCCTTCCTAAATTTTTCTAAAATATATGCCAGGCATTTGATTGTAAAGTTACAAATTTAGTTCTCATAGGCTAATATTTTCTTTTAATGAGGAACAGATCACTATTATCTTCGTTTAGAAAAATATAGTAGAAATATCAAATTGTTGCTGCATTTATTGACAGTTCTTTGGTTTTAATCCTTGTGTTTGAAATTTGGTTGCCTGAGGAGATCGTGAGCTCTGGCTAGACAGCACATTAGGTCCAGACATTTATATAAAACTGACCCTACTCAGATTCTGAGTAGGGTCAGTTTTATATAATTCTGCTCAGATCAGAGCCAATAGTAACACTCTTTTGACACAGCTAACCATTGTTTTTGAGGTTACAAATGATTGTGTGTAGATGTCTTTTCTTTAAAACTTGGTTCTTAATGACCTGGTTGGGCTGACTTCAACCCCTCCTTCTCCTGGTATTGAGAAGACTGCACAAACATCGTTTCTAACATGAATATTGAGGGTTTTTTTTTCCAAAAAATAGTGGCTTTAACAGGTCTCTGACCCAACTGGCCAATTATTGTCCAGAAATAAAAGCTTCTGGTATGCCTGTTAGCCTTTTCTTATTCATCTTATTTTTTTTCTAAAAATGTTATTTTCTTTCCTAGAGGTCTTCATCTTTTAGCTGGCTTATAAATAATTAACAATCTCATACAACACTTTGCTATTTCCTTGATGTGCATTCCACAATGGCTTATCCTGGGACATACACTAGAAAGTATTCTACTTAAAGCTAACAATGTTTTCAGTGTTCTGTTCATATTTTCTATTGGCTAAGCTAGGTATCCTATTATCTTCAGTTAATGCAGCTAAAGCTATTTTGGCCATGCAAAATGGAGCAGAACTTTGGGACCTCAATTGCCTATACTTCTGGGTCAGTAGTGGGTTCAAAATAATTTTTTCATGAAAGATCATTTTCTTGTCAGTGTACTGTTTCCTTATCTTGTAAGGGAGTGGGCTATCTATCCATCAGTCATGTGCTTTTCCAAGCTTTTCAGCTTCTGTAAAAGGACATGAACCCGAGTCCAACTCTAGAGTTTGCTCAAGTACTGGCAGATGAACCTAATGGCACAGGGAATAGCCATTCTTGATGCACTTGCCACATTTAATCACACACTTGTCACTATGCAATATTGATCAAAAGCTAGGATAGAATTGCTAAATGTATCTCCTTCAAGATACTCAAAATTAAAAGTCTGGGTTAAAGCTGATGTATGGTGGCTGGAACATTACCTTTTTTTTTCTTTTTTTTTGTGGTGTTGGCCATTTCTGCCTTTTCTTTTCCCCTTTCCAATATAATTCCTTTTTTGTTCTGTATGGTGTCTGGCATGTGGCACTAGTTTACATCTTTATAGCAGTACCAGGATCCTTTCTCTATGGATTATGAAGAAGCTATGATGGTTTTCATTACATCACCTCTTTATAAAGATCCTGGGGAAAGTTCCTGTCTTGTCTGAGTACCAAAAATAATTAGACTTCCCCAGGAAATTTGGACTGTTAGTGTTCCATGGACACTGCAAATTGTGTAACTAACTGATAAATTTCTCTTTTCTTGTTGGCTGCTAGAAAATTTAGGGCCAGATTTATGGCCCACCTATTCACATGTGTGGATAATTATGTTATGAATTTTTAGACTCATTCTTGGATCGATTTCATCTCCACTCTTGTTTTACTTTCTTCTGTTG
Source organism: Callospermophilus lateralis (assembly GCF_048772815.1). Taxonomy (NCBI): domain Eukaryota; kingdom Metazoa; phylum Chordata; class Mammalia; order Rodentia; family Sciuridae; genus Callospermophilus; species Callospermophilus lateralis. The sequence continues at coordinate 315,494 of NW_027515347.1, read as the reverse complement.
CCCCACTTTTTAACTGATGTTATTGGGTCATCTTCTATGTGTCTTGGTATAAGCTGCTTTGAGTCTTTTCTAGGATAGGTCAAAGTATAAAAATAAACACACATACATAAATGGAACAATTTCAAATAGAGTTTTGAAGGGAGTGCTGCAGGGATTGGTAAGGAGAAAATGAGGCTTCCAGATGCAGGGAGTACCATAAATAAACTTGTAAAGATAGAGAAAAGTGTTTTGTCAGATGATCTGATAAAAAAAAATCTTTCTTATCACAGGTAAGTTGATAAAGCAAAGCTGCTCAACTGAGATCTCTGAACATTGTAAAAGAAGCATTGCATAAAAATAAAATTTCCCATAATGTTTCTTGGCTTGATATATCTTATTTTAGGTATAAATAATTAATTTCATTTTTATTATTGAAATAAAATCTAGAATATCTCTGCAAAAAATCAAGGCCATTGAGATAAGAAAACATGTCAGTATCTTTTAGCATAATATATCTTCGTATATTATTTAAATACTTCAGAAAGAGTTAGGTGATAACATTCTTTCAATTTTATTAATACTTCCAGGAGTCATGCTTATATATATTTGGAAGACAAATGTGAGAAAACACTAAACATTTAATTGAAAATTCAGGTGAATAATTATGGCAATAACTCAAATAATTTAAAGATAAGAAGCATTATGCTGACTTTATCTGCCTGGAAATCTATTGATCTCAAGGTTCCATTTTCATTCATTAATTGAAGGAGGTTAAAGACTGGCTAATCATTGCTTTACACCAAGTATCAGACTGCTGTCCAGCACATGTTTGACAATCTGCATATATTTCCTGAATGAATGAATGAATAAAATGGATATGATGTGTGGACTGCATTTGTGTCATCAAGATGAAACTGATTTGACCTTGGGAAGGCAATGACAGGGACTTCACTTATGCCCCATTGTGCCCCAGTCTAAGATAAAATATCTTTTATAGTCAATATCACAGAAAGCTATTTAATGTTATCATTTTTACACCCACTTTGAAATTCGGTTTTCAGGTGGAGCTTGCCCCAAGATGATTTCTTTGTAAACGAATCATCTTCTCTTTAGGGTTAGATTATGAACTCGGAAGCTCAGAAGACTTTGAAGACCTTTTACTCCTCCCCTTGAAAGTGAAGATCTAACCACTAAGAATTGATATCCTCTGATGGAAATCACTTAGTGCATTTCCATGGAGGCCATGTGATCTGGTGGCCATGCAGTCAGTTGAGAGAAAGATAGGTCCTGCAAGAATTCTAGCTCATCCAAGGATAACAGTTCCTACTTCATAGGTCTGTCTGGAGAATATTTTACACAATAATGAATGCAAAATATTTACAACTGTGCTTGTTACTATTTAAATCAAGAGCTCCATATGATGGTTAAGATGCATTACTACAAAGTAAAGCATAACTAGTCTGAAAGTTTGAAGTCATCTTCCTGTGTAAATATTTTCCTGACACCCAAGCAGAATGGATTGTTTTATTCTCTGAAACATCTAGAGAATTTTTTTCCATGCACACCATTCCCCACCTCTCAAATAGTATACTTTGTTCCTAAGTCCTGATCCATTTTGAGTTGAGTTTTGTGCATGGTGAAAGATAGGGGTTTAATTTCATTTTGTTGTATATGGATTTCAATAGAGAGCCTACAGAATGGGAGCAAATTTTTATCACACGCACATCAGATTGAGCAGTAATTTCTAGGGTATATAAAGAACTCAAAAAGTTAAACACACACACAAAAAAACCCAAATAACCCAATCAATAAATGGGCCAAGGACATGAACAGACCCTTCTCAGAAGATGATAAACAATCAATCAACAACTATTTGAAAAAAAGTTCATCATTGCTAGCAATTAGAGAAATGCAAATCAAAACCAATCTAAGATTTCATTTCAATCTGGTCAGAATGGCAGCTATTATGAATACAAACAACAATAAGTGTTGGTGAGGATGTGGGAAAAAGGTACACTCACACACTGCTGATGGGACTGCAAATTGGTACAGCCAATTAGAGATTTGTATGTATGTGTTTGCAGTATGGATATTTCTTGGAAAATTGGGAATGGAACCACTATTTGACCCAGCTACCCTGTTTCTCAGGCTATACCCAAAAGACTTCAAAACAGCATACTACAGAAACACAGCCACATCAATGTTTATAACATCGACCCAATTAACAATAGCAAAACTGTGGAACCAAACTAGGTGCTCTTCAATAAATGAAATGATAAAAAATGTGGCATATATACACAATGGAATATTAGTCAGCAATAAAAGAGAATAAAATCATGGCATTTTCAGGTAAATAAATTGAGTTAGAGAAGATAATGCTAAGTGAATTTAGCCAATCCCCAGAAAAACAAAGGCCGGATGTTTTCTTTGATATAAGGAGGCTGATACATAGTGGGATAGGGAGAGGGAGCACGGGAGGAATAGATGAACTCTAGATAGGGCAGAGGAGTTGGAGGGGAAGGGACGGGGCATGGTGTTAGAAATGATGGTGGAATGTGATGGTAATTATTATCCAAAGTACATGTATGAAGATACGAATTGGTGTGATTATACTTTGTATATAACCAGAGATACAAAATTGTGCTCTATGTAGGTAATAAGAATTGTAATGCATTCCACTGTCATATATAAATTTAAAAAATTAAAAAAATAGCAATCCTTGAAAAGCAGGGTCTGTCCACATGATTGGGCACTTAATAAATGCCTTTTTAGTTTATTTTAATAATTATCAATAACTTCCTTTATTGAAATTAATGTAGTGTTCTGGGACCAACGCATGCTACACACAGAGGCCTTTAATGATTAATCCAATTATTCAAATTATGAATCTTTTGTTGTAGTTCAACTGTTTTAGAGAAGAACAATTCAGTTACATTTGTTGTCTATTTTAGTGTTTTTCAACATTAGCCTGATTGACATTTTGCTGAATAATTCCAGGCTGTCCTGTGCATTATAGGAAGCTGAGCAGCATCCCAGAATAGACATCCTGCCTTCTCCACCAGCTGTAACAGTAACATAACATCTCTGGACATTGCAACATGTTTTCTGGAAAGCTGAACCACCCCCACTTGAGAACCATTAGGATAGATTACTTCAAATAGTCACATCTCTTCATTATATTTTATAATAAATCTCTAGAATATGCTTTGAAGTAAGATCATGGAGTCTTTTTTCTTAGGTAATTTAAAATCAGAATAGTGATTTTCAGTTCTGGAAGGTTTGGAAATTTGGGTCAACTTAAATTTTAAGATATCTCTTAATTAAAGATAAGGATGTTCCATATGCCTTTTGGGGGCAGCAGGACTCTCCTATGCACACCTATATAAATATTTAGAACACAAGCTGCACTTTGTCCTTCTATGATGTATTATATAAGAACCTGTTAGTGAAAATTACTGAGAAATAATCACAAATCTTGACTTCTTTGAAAGATTTTTTGCTGTTTATCACTTTCCAATTTACCAAGAATTCCTTTTCCATTCCAGCTGCACAAGTCATCCTGAGTGATTTTCTTGGTTTATTGATGATAGTATAGTAGAACAGCAGGTCTGCAGTGGCTGTGGCTATACTCTTGGAGACTCTCCGCATGTCAGCAGTGCTGTTATACATGGTACTCTGACTTGGCTTCTATAGCAGACTCTCAGCACCCACTCCAACTCTCTCTAGCTGCCCCACCCCACAGATAATCAGAGGATTGTGCAAAACAATCCTGAGCTGTTCAAAGAGCATAGTCCAGGGCCCAGTGATTGCTGTTTATTTGTGGCAATAGACCAAGAATGATATGGCAGTAGCTTTATGGACATGCTTAGGAAAAAGTTGTACCAACAGCACCTGGGGCTGTCTCTCACAGCCTTCTACTGTCACTGAAAACAATGCTGAATATATTGGAGGAGTGTAGACATGTTCTGGGAAAACATGCATTAGGAATGCACCCAAACTCACAGTGCCCTTGGGCCTGTCAGCCCATCCTGTTTTCGGTATATGTCACTGAGCATGTGAGGGAAAGTCAAGGTTGTGCATACTTTGTCAGGTGCCTATTTATCTTATTGGTTAAGATGGGGATTGAATCAAGGAAGAATATGAAGAAACTCCAAGTTAGTTCTGAAAGTCACCTGTCCCTGTAATTGACTCCTTACTCCATGCAAAATAAGTTTGACTAAAGATTCTTCTCAAACTCTCCTCAAACTTCAATTATATATGTGATCCAGTTAAAATAATTCATACTTAAATCTTCAGATGCAAAATGATACAAATTTAAAATGTCTGCAACTTCATAAAGGTGGGAAAATACTAGTGACAGGAAGATTGACTAAATAAAGATACAACAATAAACTAACTTAGTAGCTCTGGGTTAAAGCAGCATTGTGCAAAAAGATTTATAAATACCTCACAAAAAAGGTCTACACTTATATAAGTATTGTCTTAGCACCAAGTTTGTATGAAGCGTGGAAGAAAATTTATTTTGAACAAAGTGACTTGTATTGGTACAGTGTTTTTTTGACTATTATTTCAAGCAATGGATTTTATATTTTTTGTTCTCTTTGACTGATATTTAATGAGTATGTTTTTTTTATTTTTAAATATGCATTTATTTTAGTTATAGGTGGACACAATACCTTTATTTTATTTTTATGTGGTGCTGAGAATCAAACCCAGTGCCTCATGTGAGCCAGGCAAACCTCTACCACTGAGCCCAAGCCCCAGCCCAAATGAATACATTTTAAAGAACATTTTTACTATTTTATATGTAGGGTACTAGCTATAGCCACTGAAATTTGTAAAATGGTACAATATAGCCCTTCCAACATGGTTCCATTGGTTATACACCAATAAATAACAGTAATTTTAAGGATGATTAATCGTAATCATTATGAAGCACTTTGGCCAAGCCAACATCTGTTTCCATGGATATGGCAGCCGGCCATCATGGTTTTGTAATTTATATGTTTTAGTTATTGTTCCCAGATGACTATGAGGGCCATTCTATACAATATGACCTTTTAACTTTAAACCCCAATGGGCTCAAAAGTGGTTTGCACACATCCCTTCATCCTTTTGAGAAGTTTTTGTTGAAAATTTGTGGAGAGCTGAGAAAACAAAGCAGGATTTCAAAGGTCTTCTCATCATTGCTTCCTGGAAGAAGTAAAGTGAAAAGAGTAGAGGGGTGATAACTCTGGTAATGAGAACTGGTAGTGCTGACAAGACAGTTAGTGAATTGGAGACCTAAGGACCCACAAGGCTAGAAGTAATCAGTTCTAGGGTTCTACAGCACAGAGGGGTGACTGACTATAGGTCACAGCAACCTTTATATATTTTATGAATAACTAGAAGAGAGGAGCTTGAAGTCTCCAAACACACAGTAATGATGAGGAGATGAAAATGTTATTTGCTTTGATTTGACCAGTACACAATGTTTACATGCATTGAAATATCACTGCTGCAAAAATAATATACTAATATTATGTGGTAATGAAAAATTAAATGTCAGGTGTTGTGGTGTAAGCCTGTAGATTTAGTGACTTGAGAGGCTGTGGAAGTAGGATCATAAGTTTGATGCCAGCCTCAGCAATTTAGGGAGAACCTTTGCAACTTAGCAAGATCCTATATCAAAATTAAAATTAAGAATTTGGGATATAACTCAGTGGTAAAGCACCCCAGGATTCAATCCCTGTACCAATAAATAAATAAACAAATAAATAAAATTGAGATGGAAATGCTAACTACTCAAATTTGATCATTACACTTTGAATACATGTAACAAATTCTCACATTATATCCTATAAATATGTACAAGTAAAATAACAACAATAATAAAATTTTAATAAAAGCCTCTCAAGGCACTAGAGAAACTGAGGACCAGAAGTTGAAGTGTCTTGCTGTTTACATCACACTGAAACTGAGTGCAAAGCTAATTTACACCAGGTCTTCTGACTTTCAGGCCATAGTATATCTTTTCTTCAACTATTTTAGACAAATACTCTATTTAGTTAGCTCTTGATTGAAGGAATGCACATTAAACCTTATGTGCCAAACACTTAGCTCAGTGCTGGCAAAGTAATAGAAAGTCAATGGAAAGTCAAAACCTATACTAGCTTCTGCCCCTATGGCTCAGAAACAGGCCACTGGCAGAGGTTCCCATTAAGCAAAATTGCACAAGCAAAAGGATAGTGTCACTGTGGCGAGTAGGTGAGATCTGTTGAATCATAAAGGCCCGACAAGCATTTGGTCTAATTTCACAGGTAAAACAGAGTTTGCTGGGGCAGTGTTATGGCTTCAATATGAGATGCACCCCCCAAACTCCTGTTAATACAGGAATATTCAGGGGTAAATGTTTAGATCATGAGAGCTGTAACCTAATCAGTCTATCCTAGTTTGAATGACTGGTTGGTAACTGTAAGGAATGCGTGCAGCTGGAGAAGGTGGGTCACCAGAGGCATGTCTTAGAGGGATGCATTTTTATTGTGGCCCCTTATCTTCTCTCTCTGCTTCCTGCCCTTCCCTAAGGTGAGTAGCATTCCTCTGTGGGCTTTCCCCCCATCACTGGGCCAAAGCAGTGGAGTTGGCTGTCTGTGGACTGAGACCTCTGAAATTATGAGTGTCAAATAAACTTTTCTTCTCTAAGTTGTTCCTGTTGTGTGTTTGGTCATGGTGTCACTTGAGCTGAGATCTGAAGAAGGACTTAATTATGTAAAAATCAGAGAAAATAGCATGTCAAGGACCAGCATTTGCAAACACCCACTACAAGAAGATATGTATTCCAGGAGTATAGAAATCTGGGACAAAATTATCTAAGGTTTGATTATGCAGGACCTGTGCAGCCCATGATGAAACTTTCTGTCTCTATTCTGGTTGCAGTAAGTATCCACATGAGTAGATAACTTGTTTGACTTGTAGCAGAATGAGAAACAGTAGGAAGGAACTAATGCTTGGAATTTCTCTGTAGCTTGAAAGATAGGAACATGACGTGGTCTATGCTCCCTTAAGCACTCTTTTGTAATATGTTCTCCTTATTTTTTCTGTGGAGATTAGTTGCTGAGAACAGTAGGAGAGCCCTGAGATCTTTTCCTTCTTTGACTAGTCTGGTTTCATATGCTGCCTATCTAGCTGTTCAGGGAGATCATGCAATAGCATCTTATCCTGGGGCCTAAGGTATAGGCATAGAATAAATCTTTCTCTTTTCATACACAGGAATCAAAATATTTCTTCCATATGGTGGGTATATAGAAAAACAAATGAAGCACACCTACCGGCATTAGTTTTCTATGCTGTGTACTCAATCACCATACATTCAGCAGCTTACAACAATACACATTTATCATCTCACAGCTTTTCTGGCCCAGGAGTCTGCACATGGCTTAGTTGTATCCTCTACAAGTTTCCTATAAAGGTGTCAGTCAGGGCTGCATTCTCCGATGGAGGTGCCAATGGGGAAAGACCCATTTCCAGGCTCTCTCAGGGTGTTGGCATAATTCACTTTCTCGTGGCTGTGAGATTTACAGGATTTACAGCAACATACTTCTTAAAAACCAACAAGAAAAGCAAAACCCTAGAACCAGCTGGCTAGCAAGGTGAAGTCCTATATAATGTAATGAAATCACAGCAAAGACATCCCATCAACTCTTGCCATATTTTATTCTTACAGTTTCTGTCCACACATAAAGGAAGTGGCTAAAAACAAGGGTATGAACTACAAGAGTCAGGGATTGTGCAACCAGCCATCTGCCACACTACCCGTAACCCAACCTCACAGACAAAGGCACAGGGAATGCCTATGCCATGCATGCGCTCTTCCCGACTGATTCTGCCAGGGAGCTTCCTACACCACTTGGTTGCACCTAATTGCATGGTAAACCTCAACAGCCAGTGAAAATCCTCCCTGCGCAACATCTTTCCCAGATCAAAATCTCCGCTTTGCTTTCAGATTTCTCAAGCTCTTCTTAGCTCTTACTTCTTGTTTGACCAACCGTACATTTTCATTCTTGATAAGCACTTAATAGGTCAAGCTACATCTTGCTTTGGTTCCTATCTCATGAGGCCAGTTTGCTTTTCCTTGAGTGCCTTCAGTACCACATTTCTCCACTGTGTCCCTAGGCAGTCGCCTGCCCTGTACTGACCAATCAGACAAGCTCCTCCTTCAGTGGGAGCCACAGTACTGCCTTAGTGTCTGAAACAAGCAGGTGAGAGAATAAAAATCAGCCTGATGTCATCCAGTAGTATGATTAGTCTTTTCCAGATTGGCATATATATGGAACCACATACTAGGAATTCTGTTGAGTCCACCTTTTCCCCCTCACTTAACCCAATGGCTTTGCGATGTCTCCAAGTTGTTACATTTGTCAATAGGTTGCTTCTCTCAACTGATAAGTGTTCCATTTTAAGAATGTTCAGCTCTTTTTTTTTTAATTTAGCATTTGGTTAGTTGGCATTTTGGGACAATGCTCAATAATGCTGGATCCAGGTTTACATATATGTTTTTGGGTAGACATGTGTTTATTTCTCTTGGATAAATAGTTGGGGAATGACTGTGACCAAAATGATCTTTTAGAGGTCAAGTGATGAAAGATCTACATACCAGAAGTATGACATGTTGAAGAGATGGTATTTGGGGGGAAGCAACAAGAGATGGCTGAATGCTTTTCCAAATACCAATCTTGCTGTTGCCTTAGTATTATTTGTGTGTGTGTGTGTGTGTGTGTGTGTGTGTGTGTGTGTGTGTTTGCCAAAGCAGAACTGGATCAAAGGGTAGAGTTGATTTCTCAGGGCCTAATTTTTGACTATGCAGATGGAATTCAAGATCATTATCCTTTTCTAGTGTGCTCTCCATAGACTTGTAGATTTATTGTTGCTCTGTCTCCAAGGCTGAACCTTCTGGTAGGACATGCACACCATCTTCTAAGATGCTGGGGCTCACTGAAGGTTCCATGTTAAAGATGCTGAGGCTTTCTTGGAAAAACTTCCACTAGCTCTCTTGCTTTGTTTTCTGTCTCTGTTATGGACTGGAATTCCTCTGCTAGCATCACTGATTTTCTCTCTCCAGGTTTCCCTTGCTTCAGCAGTACAGATGATGTGTGATTCCTTGACTACACGTCTGCACATGTAGCCCCTCTCCTGTGATTTTCTGTTTTTTTCCTCCTGAACTGATAGACCCTCTTCTTCCTTTCTAGAATAATACTTTTCAATTATTATGACATTCTTACTTGACCAATGAATCACAGGCATTTACACAAATGATAGGAATATTTTCTTGATTTTTTTTTTCTTTCTATATGGCTTCTCTGGTGCAACCTGTGTCTTTCTTTATTCTTTGTGTGTGTGTTTGTTTGTGTCTCAAAGACCTAGCCTGGGTCCTTGTGGATTGCACCAACTGCTGTGGTTGATGAATGAATGGGAAGTTCTCCAGGGATTTTTCTCTAGTTCATCCTCATCCTTTAGAGGAGATCAGCAATTAGGTGGATAAGCTGACACCAAAAAAGGAACAGGACTCCTGGATGTAAAGGCAGGTTTGGGGTGGAAAAGAACTGAGGCTTGAGTCTGTAGCCTGACTCTGTTTCCTCAGGTGGGTTATCTCGCTCCTAAGGGATGAACTGATGAATTGAAAGAAATGATTAGGAACAGGTTATGGTGATGGTGGTGTGACAGAGACAGAGAAAGGCAGATTAGGTCAGATAGGGCCAAATCCTGAGCTGACCCAGAGAATGGGGAAAGAAAAGGAAGACCACAGAGGCATCGTATGCTGGACTATGGCCTTTGGCATTGTTTTATCATCCTATAAGATAAAAGATGCAGCAGAAAAATGTTGCAAGGTGTTGCATTAGCCAATTTCCCAGCTGTTTTTCTTTGATTTCTCCTTCATTTCTTCCTTCACCGTAGCTTGCTAGGCCAAAGAGGGCGGTTTCAGGATACTATAAGGAGGGCAGGAATAAAGGGGAACATGAGAATTGCTTAAAGGAGTATTCCACGACTCCTAAATAAAGGAGAGGCCTGTTTCAGTCTTTTACTTCAGTGAGGCATGTGGCTTTCTCCTCTGACCAGAAACTTCCTCTTTTAAAATGTGACTCTGGTAGATGGTGGCATTCAGGCTGCACTTCACTCTATACCCTGCATGGGAGGCAAGTTTTGCTTTACATCATCAAAAGGCCTGTTAGATGTGGTACACCATACAGGACCTTTTGCAGGCTGGTGATCTTACTTTGGCATCTCTTTGATCCTATGAGAGCTGGTATGCAATCCTGCCATGATCTGAGCTCCTGCCAAGACAGGGATGCTAATAACTCTGTCATCACTTTATAGCGAGACCAGCTCCCCAGTGTGTCACAGAGGAGAGAGTTTCACCCAGGCTTCTTGACTAGTAATCTTGGGGATGCAGATGGAAACAGCAATTAGTCACAATTCCCACCCATCAGAGAAATGCAAAATGAATAAACTACTGAGTAGTGTATGCATGATACAGCCACTTTGGAGAGCAATTTGGCAGTTCCTGAAAATAAAACTAGAAGTGCACATACATTTTACTTATAAACCAATGTCTCAAAGTAATTTTGCTTTTATTTATTTATTTTATTTTATTTTTATTATTGGTTGTTCAAAACATTACAACACCCTTGATATATCATATTTCATACATTTGATTCAAGTGGGTTATAAACTCCCATTTTTACCCTGTATACAGATGGAAGAATCACATCTGTTAGACATCCATGTTTTTACATATTGCCGTACTACTGACTGTTGTATTCTGCTACCTTTCCAATCCTCTACTATCCCCCCTCCCCTTCCCTCCCATCTTCTCTCTCTACCCCATCTACTGTAATTCGTTTCTCTCCTTTGTCTTTTTTTTCTTTTTCCCTTTCTTCTCACATCCTCTTATATGTAATTTTGTATAACAATGAGGGTCTCTTTCCATTTCCATGCAATTTCCCTTCTCTATCCCTTTCCCTCCCACCTCTCATCCCTGTTTAATGTTAATCTTTTTCTCATGCTCTTCCTCCCTGCTCTGTTCTTAGTTGCTCTTCTATATCAAAGAAGACCTTTGGCATTTGTTTTTAGGGATTGGCTAGCTTCACTTAGCATAATCTGCTCTAATGCCATCCATTTCCCTGAAAATGCCATGATTTTGTCATTTTTTAGTGCTGACTAATACTCCATTGTGTATAAATGCCACATTTTTTTATCCATTAATCTATTGAAGGACATCTAGGTTGGTTTCACAGTCTAGCTATTGTGAATTGTGCTGCTATGAACATCGATGGAACAGTATCCCTATAATATGCTCTTTTAAGGTCTTCAGGGAATAGTCCAAGAAGGGCAATAGCTGAGTCAAATGGTGGTTCCATTCCCAGCTTTCCCAGGAATCTCCATACTGCTTTCCAAATTGGCCACACGAATTTGCATTCCCACCAGAAATTTACAAGAGTACTCCTTTCCCCACATCCTTGCCAACACTTGTTGGTGTTTGACTTCATAATGGCTGCCAATCTTACTGGAGTGAGATGGTATCTTAGGGTGATTTTGATTTGCACTTCTCTGACTGCTAGAGATGGTGAGCATTTTTTCATGTACTTGTTGATTGATTATATGTTCTCCTCTGAGAAGTGTCTGTTCAGGTCTTTGGCCCATTTTTTGATTGGGTTATTTGTTTTCTTATTGTTTCATTTTTTAAGTTCTTTGTATACTCTGGATATTAGGGCTCTATCTGAAATGTGAGAAGTAAAAATTTGTAACCAGGATATAGGCTCCATATATACCTCTCTTATTGTTTCTCCTGCTGAGAAAAAACTTTTTAGTTTGAGTAAGTCCCATTTGTTTATTCTTGTTTTTAACTCTTGTGCTATGGGTGTCCTATTAAGGAATTTGGAGCCTGACCCCACAATATGTAGATCGGAGTCAACTTTTTCTTATATCAGATGCAGAGTCTCTGATTTGATATCAAGCTCCTTGATCCATTTTGAGTTAAATTTTGTACATGGCGAGAGAAAGGGATTCAGTTTCATTTTGTTGCATATGGATTTCCAGTTTTCCCAGCACCATTTGTTGAAGTTGCTATCCTTCCTCCATTACATGTTTTTAGCCCCTTTATCAAATACAAGATAGTTGTAATTTTGTGGATTGGTCTTTGTGTCCTCTATTCTGTACCCATTGGTCAACCCACCTCTTTTGGTACCAGTACCATGCTGTTTTTGTTACTATTGCTCCATAGTACAGTTTGAAATCTGGTATCACTATACCTCCTGATTCACACTTCCTGCTTATCATTGCTTTTGCTATTCTGCATCTTTTATTTTTCCATATGAATTTCATGATTGCTTTATCTATTTCTACAAAAAAATGCCATTGGGATTTTGATTGGCATTGCATTAAACCTATAGAGAACTTTTGGTAATATCGCCATTTTGATGATGTTAGTTCTGCCTATCTATGAACAGGATATATTTTTCCATCTTCTAAGATCTTCTTCTATTTCTCTCTTTAGGGTTCTGTAGTTTTCATTGTATAAATCTTTCACCTATTTTGTTAGGTTGATTCCCAAATATTTTATTTTTTTTCTGAGGATATTATGAATGGGGTGGTTTTTCTCATTTCCATTTCAGATAATTTGTCGCTGATATACAGAAATGCCTTTGATTTATGCGTGTTGATTCATATTCTGCCACTTTGCTGAATTCATTTATTAGCTCTATTAGTTTCTTTGTAGACCTTTTTGGGTCTGCTAGGTATAATATCATGTCTTCCACAAATAGTGATAATTGAAGTTCTTCTTTCCCTATCTTTATGGCTTTAATTTCTTTTGTTTGTCTAATTGCTCTGGCCAGTATTTTGAGAAATAAATTGAATAGAAGTGGTGACAGAGGTCATCCTGTCTTGTTCCACATTTTAGAGGGAATTCCTTCAGTTTTTCTCCATTTAGAAATATGCTAGCCTGAAGCTTAGCAAGATAGCTTTTACAATGTTGAGGTAAGTTCCTGTTATCCCTAGTTTTTCTAGTGTTTTGAACATAAAGGGATGCTGTACTTTGTCGAATGCCTTTTCTGCATCTATCGAGATGATCATATGGTTCTTATCTTTAAGTCTATTGATGTGGTGAATAACGTTTATTGATTTCTGTATATTGAACCAGCCTACTTGATCATGATGTACAATTTTTTTGATATGCTTTTGTATCCGATTCGCCAGAATTTTTTTGAGGATTGTTGCATCTAGGTTCATTAGAGATATTGGTCTGTAGTTCTTTCTTTGAAGTGTCTTTGTCTGGTTTCCGGATCAGGGTGATGTTGGCATCATTGAATGAATTTGGATGAGCTCCTTCTTTTTCTATTTCTTGAAATAAGTTGAAAAGTATTGGTATAAACTCTTCTTTAAAGGTTTTGTAAAACTCCACTGTATACCCATCTGGTCCCGAGCTTTTCTTGGTTGGAAGTCTTTTGATGGCTTCTTCTATTTCCTCCTTTGTTTTTGGTCTGTTTAAATTGTGTGTATCTTCCTGACTCAATCTGGGCAAATCATATGACTTAAGAAATTTATTGATATCTTCACTATCTTCTATTTTATTGGAATATAGGTTTTCAAAATAATTTCAAATTATCTTCTGTATTTCTGTAGTGTCTGTTGTGATATCGCCTTTTTTATCCCGTATGTTAGTACTTTTAGTTCTCTCTCTCGTTCTCTTTTTTAGCATGGCTAAGGGTCTGTCGATCTTATTATTATTTTTATTATTTTTGAAGAACCAACTTTTAGTTTTGTCATTTTTTTCCATGGTTTTTTTTTTGTTTCAATTTCATTGATTTCCATTCTGTCACCTTACAGTTCAACCTGGAGACACCATCATGGGTGGAGAGCAACACTACAGGGAGCGTTACCCACACCTGTCATCCCAGCTCCGGAGGCAGGAGGATGGAAAGCTGAATGCCAGTCTCAGCAACTCAGTGAGGCCTTGAGCAACTCAGTGAGGCCCTGTCTCCAAATAAATTCAAAACAGGGCTGGGAGGTGGCTCTGCAGTTAGGTGCCCTGGGTTCAATCCCTAGTGCCCCTCCTCAAAAAAAAAAAAAAAAAAAAAGAAGAAGAAGAAGAAGAAGAAGAAAAAGAAGAAGAAGAAATGAGGGTCGCTTCTCTCCTGACAAATGGGCAGGACTTCTTCTGGCAGGTGACCATCAGGCTCCCTGTGAGCTGATATGGAAATGTCCCAAAGTTAGAGACACACAGACACCGGATCAGACACTCAGGCCACTTCCCACTGTTCAAGGGGGGTGTTATCTAATCATGCCATCACTTGCCTTCTCTAGACAACCAACCAGGACAAGAAGAGTCAAGACAGGAAGCTAAGGGCCAGCTCTTCTCTGCCTGGGATCCATCTGAGAGCCTATAAAAGAGGCTTTAGGAAAACACACAAAAGAGAAGCCACATTCTGTGTTTGATGAACCAAATTCCCAGCTCCTGAACCCCAAGACAAACTTCCCAAACAAAGCCGGGTGCAGGTGCGAACACCTCGAGTCCTAGCAGCTCCGGAGGCTGAGGCTGAAGGATCATGGGTTAGAGGGTAGCCTCCACAACACTGAGGCCCTGAGCAACTCAGGGAGATTCTGTCTCTAAATAAAATGCAAAATAAGGTTGGGATAGGGCTCAGGGTTTGAGGGCCTCTGGGTTCAATCCCTGGAAGAAAAAAAGAGAAATTTCCCAGACAACATGAAGGTACCAGAAAACTCTGTCAAGCTTGGGAAATTCTGGGCTTTTAAGCCTACTTTGATTTTTTATAATAGAACCTTTTCTATTCTGCAAAAAGGAAATTCCTCCAAATGGAATGCCTTCCCATACTCACTGTGAGGGGACAGTGACATGAAATTCCTCCAGGAGGGTAAAAAAGGCATCCCTATCTCTCAGCCATTCATATTTTTCTAGAAGTTTCTCAGTGGTGACAAGTAGACAGGGGAAGGCCTGGTGGACAGTGGGCCCAGCTGGTGGCCAGGAGAGGGACTGCAGGCTCTGTCTCTGGCCACGACAGCACAAAGGACATGGGTTTCATCTGCTGGGTCTGGTTTCTAAGTCCTTAACAGGGACCTTTATCACGTCAAAGGAGTGGCACAGACAGGAACAGATGAACTTCTCTCCCTCCCTCTACAGCTCTGTAGGAATTCAAAGGTGCAGGGACAGAAGGTTCCTGTCTGAGGGGAGGCCACGGCCTGCCCTTTTATTCTGTGGCAGAATCTAGAAATTTCTCCTCACCAGCTGCCATCAAAAGCCCCTGCTGTGTCCCAACTCCCACATTCCAAGGGTGACCCCCAACAAATGTGCCTGGTGACCTATACTTTTTCAAATTTTAAAGCATTTCAGTTTCCACTGGGACACTGAAACACAAGCATCTGTGTGAATGCCATTTTATCAAGTTTTTGTCTCACAGAAAATTTTTGTAATTATTTTTTTTTAGTTGCAGATGGACACAATACCTTTTTTTTTAAAAAAAAAT